>NC_092830.1:36252608-36347608 GCF_039878825.1 Excalfactoria chinensis
CTCTGGACTGTTTTAACCACATTCTCAGAACCAATCCAAAATAACAGCGACAAAAACCCGCGAGTAGATCACTTTTTTCCACGCAAAAACCTCGCTCTCCCTTTTGTCTCCCGGACAGACCATGCCTGGTGGCGAGTTGTACACTATTCCATGGCTGCAGTGATGCCTTCCATGCAGAGAGGAGGACTGATGGAAACGATCTCTGGTTTTGATTTATGCTAATTTTTTTTTATTAGCGGATATGTCATTTTCTTTTTTTTTTCTTTTTTTCCCCCTTTGTTGTTTTCAAATATGATCAGCTAACTATTATGTGAAGCATTAGGACAGCAATAAAGGTTTTAGCTGAAAATGGGACCAAAGTCACTGAAGAATTTTGTGGAGTATCTTATTTAATTACAGACTTCATCCTGCGACGGAGAACTTTCATATAGAGCAAAGCCCTCTGCAGCACCTTCTTTCCCAAGCGTCTCTATACTCTAATTTTCAGCTCTCGCCTGCTCCTTCTGAGCACTAATGCCCATTAATATCCAGAAAGTATCAGTTGTATCCAAAGTTTCACCCTATTAAATCAATGAAAAATATCTCGGATTTAATATGTTTGGCTTAGGAAATTTGTTTTGTCGGCTGCAGCCTACCGCAGATTGCTGGGAGCTTACCTCTGTTTGAATTAGAGGGTGCCGGCTCATGTGCAGCTCAGACGTCGGCCCACAAGACCGTGAAGCGTGGCTGATTTTTGGAGAAACTACTAAGTAGTTTCTATAGTGATAATGATGTACTATGTGCACCTATTGGGAATATATAAAATTAGAGAGAATTTCTGTTTGCTTTGGTCCTCTTTCTAGAATAATTACAGTAACTGCCATTCATTCCCATTCTGTTTCCCTGATTATTCTAGAATAACCTGGTTATTAAGGTTTAGTCGTGTTTAAGAACATACTGCAAAGTGACAACTTGTCATGTCGGTATTATCAATACTTTAAAATGTCCATATTAGTGACCCAATTTTCTCGAGATTCCTGCGTGTTTAATTTGGTGGGGGAAAAGAGGGAGGGAGGTAAATGATGCCTTTTCCTTCTCTCTGTTCAAAGTAACCTTAATTTTCCATTCCTGAATTGAGAGCTTCCCCTTAGAAACTAAAAAATGAGTTGAAGCAATTACTTCTCATGACCCTAAACACACTCTCACGTTGAAAATCCTTCTGCTTTCATCGAGCGTGGTGGGTTTTTAAGCTTTCCCCCAGCCAGGGGCAGAAGTGCCCTTGCTAAATTCAGTGAATTATGGAAACGAGGAGTGCTGAGTGGCAGACTCCAAACTGGCTCCCAGAATAGCACTTTGCAGCCTTAAAAAGCCCCCATGCTTAATGGAACATAATATCTTAAGTAGCACTTTTCCTCTGAGGCAAGATCTCCTCCATGGGGCAGGTGTACAATTGCAGGTATTTTCACTGTTATTTGAAATTTCCTTTGCAATTTGAAATTTCTCATCCAAAAGGACTGAAGTTTAACCAAACGAAGCACGGCAAAAAAGCTCAGCGCTGGTGAAGGTGCATATAAAGCTGTCCAGAAGCACACTTAGCTGACGTTCTGACAGATTGTGCAATTTTGCTGTGGTAATTACTCAATGGTTCAGCAAATGGTAACTAAATACTTTGGAAATCAAAATGTCTAATTGCAGGCGCACATATGGTACCAACCCCCATCCACTGCGCAGAAGGTAATGTAACCAGCACACCCAAACCTTCCCTAATTCCCTTAGCACACAAGCCACCAGTGACACAAAACAGCCAAGCATGGAAGAGCATTTGGGGAAACAAGGTATAAATAAATGACCTCGGAAAACTTGCCATGCTACACACAAATCGGGTTTAGGAACTGAGATTAAGCTCATCTTGCCAATGGGGATAAGATGCCAAGGGTGTAGTGCTGCTGTCTGGTGGTTACATGGAAAACTCTTTGATGAAGTAGTTGGGTCAGACCTGATAAAGTTGGCTCAACATTTGGTTTTTCAGATGGTGCAGACGCAGAGGTACAGACACACAGGTCCATAGAATCATAGAACCATTAAAGCTGGAAAAGCCCTATAAGATGACCGGGTCCAGCCCTACCCACCCCACCAAGCCCACTGACCACATCCCTCAGTACCACATTCACCTCTCCACTCTTTCTGAAAAGAACTTTTTCTTGACACAGATTTTCCCCCCACACTTGCCTGCAAAGGGCAGCAGCTCACCCACTCTGGGTCCACCGGAGCCCAGCCTAAGCAACCCAAAAAGGCTTTGCAAGGGCTAAATGGACACCTTCCTTTGTTTCTTTTAGAAGCGCTTAATCTGATGAAATATGAAAATCTTTGCTTGTGTCCATCTGCCCAACCGTTCCTAATGTTCCTACACCAAGCTTTCCTACCACATTTAAAGAGGAAATGCATCTCCATCTGCACCTACCATTGCACTACTGCACACCATGCCCTTTCCACATCTTCTTGGACAGTAGCAGAGAGGAACAGCAACCTCAGTGCATCAGCACAAGCTCAGCCACGCACCTGCATTGCACAGCAGCCATTTGGGTTTACTGCTTCGGGTCGGCACTTTGTAAAGTCAGAGACAAAAAAACTACTTCTCATTTCAGGTAACGCTTTAATTTACAGATGTTCGGAAAGCTTTAATGTAGGAGGACTAAATGGAGTTAATTATTAATTAGGGCTTCTGCACCATTTTCAGTCCTTTTTCTTCTGAAAAAGCTGGTCGCATGTTCTACATTCTTGTAATTACTAGGCTGAAAACATGCATTACTTACTGCTCTTCTTCTCAGAGGAAACCCAACCCCCAGTTATTCTGACTCTCCTCGGGATTAAGAGTTCTTCTTTTTATTTCATGCTATTCGTGCTTAGAAGCTATGAGGATGTGTGATTAATGCAGGTAGCGTGACTTTGATATAGGACAAAGTAGCATTAATTGTATGATATACATTATTTTTAAAACAACTACATTGTCTTCATCTTGCATAATTATCTCTTTGTTGCTGTTAATCAGGATTTCCCAAAGTGGCACACAATAAAAAGCATTAAGGTTTATGTCAGCAGATCCAAATCTGGAATCAAATCTATCTGTACCATCAGGTGCCCATTAGGCCAGTGGAATTGCACATTAAAGACACTCAGACAATACAGACAGTTTTCTCTCGCAGTAACAGGGAGAAAGTGGAAATTGGAGCTCTTGGGCACTGAGACCATACTTAGGAGCAGACAGTTCCTGACCAATCCATTACAGACAAATGAACAAAGGGAAAGAGGGGAAGCATTCACCCACGTCTTCCATGCTTTTGGCCAGTGCCCTAGCAAATTATCCAAATTCCTGCCAGCATGAAAATATCCTCAGGCTTTTTAGTTTTTTTTCCCTCACTCAGAGTGAAGTTCAGCCCCAGCACTGCTACACATTTCTCTGTACATTTTAAAATACAGTAGCTGGGCTCTGCTGTGTTGCAGGAGCCACCAGAGAGGCAGCTGCCACTGTTGCTATCACAATAAATCCTATTTCCTCGAGGAAGGATGCACAACTGGACACAGAAGTCCACATGGACACACCCCTGGTTATGTGATGGCTATGAGCGTAATCAAAACTGATGAAGTAAATGATTTTATGGCAAACTATTTTCTGTGCACGCTACCAGCCCCTCTAAATATTTTCACGAGAGAGATACCTGGGAATTTTTTGCAAGGAGCCTATTTCAGGGAGGCAGAGGCACAAAGCCTTTGTGTTGTCCATACTCCTCTGTTCTACTCCGACCTTTTCCTTCCTTTTCCTTTTCTTTCTCTTCGATTCCTTTTAAGAAAGAATAAAAAGAGCAACAAGGGATAACATGAAGCTTACACCATTCCAACCTGCTCTCCAGTGCCTTCCAAACAAGCTCCCTGCAAATACCAGGCTGTCTTTCTCCTAGCATAAATGGGTGCAGGAAGGCAGTGCCTGCTAGACTTGTCCTGTAGTTGCTGCAGACCCCAAACCCCAACAGGTAGTGTGCAAAGCATGCAGTGGTGCATTGCAAGGGCACAACACAGCACAGGCAGGACGAAGAGCTTTTAAAAAGCAGGAAAGCACATCAGGCCAAAGAAGAAAATGAGCCCAGAGCAGTGAAGTAAGAATGATAATACCAAGCACTTATGTTCAAAGCACTGTACAAATATTAACTAATTAATCCTCAAAGCCCTCTCTGAAGTAGATAAGCAAGTGTTATTATCCCCTTCTTGACAGAGAATCGAAGGCAGCAAGGTTAAGTGTCACATCCAAGGCTACAGAGCCAAGCTTTGGAAGATGTCTTTAAGGACACAAACGCCCCCAGATCCCTATCCCATCCTTACAGCAGGAGCCAAAGCCGAGCTGGCCATCAGTCAATGGCAGACAGCAAAGACAAAAGCTCTGAAGAGGAACTAACATCTTGGAGTAAGCATACTAACTTACAGCACTATTTTCATCATCAACACTCACAGCCTGGAGTAGCATTTTAACGTGGCCAAAGATGAGGTGGTGAATGACCACGAGGAAGAAGGTCAGCTTTTGTCTGTCGTCACACTTGGCCTGCATCAGACACCTCTCCGTGGTGGTTACCTAATTGATTAATTGGGAAGGGTAGTAAACAAACTGTAATGTGGAGCTGGTAAGAAATTCAGAGAGAGGCTTCCTCTGACTCTAAGCCACGATGCTTTTGGAGGCTGCAACTCCAAAAGAGGGAGCTCCACCATCTTGGGAAGCACAAAAGTTGTGTTTCTCATGAAATTCCAACCATCTCACACAGGTTTCGCAACAGAAAATCAATTCTTGAGTGTTTTCAACTCGAGGAAAAAGAGGAAGAAGGGGTCTTTCTGGAACCTGACCCAGAAACTGAGTAACAATGGATCAAGGAACTGTAGTTTGACCCACTCCCCCTGAAAATGGCTCAGGTTGGAATTGTTTCAGATTTTGGCCAACCCCTAAAAATAATAAGGATTCAGAAAAACTGTCTATAAAAAGGAGATTAGGAATAGGCAGCCAAGAAAGCACTTCTCTTACGAAGAAGTATATATATAATTTATAGGTCAAAAGTGTTTAATGTTGACAATATGGATTAGGGTGGAATTGCAATGTATTCTGGAGTAAGCCGGGGGAAGGGAAAAAGAATTGTCTATGGTCTGCATGTGTTGCTCCAGTTCCTGTACTGACAGCTAAGGAGCTTTGATTGTAAGATGAATTGTGGAGCTGGAGCTGCTGCTCTGTTTTTGGCCATCAGTATTTTCACCACCACTTCTGACTTCAGGGAGCCCTTTCAGAGACAAGAATAGTGAGGTGGATGTAAAGCTCCCAGAAACAATAACAGGAACATTTGCCAATTAATCTATCACATGCCGTAGCACAATTTACCTTTTACCCTTCCAATTCTGAAGAGTTAGTTACTATACAATTGAAATTTTAAATTCTTATTGGATACAGCACAAAAATGAGAGGATATGGGGGGGAAAATGGAGGACACGCCAATAACAGGACAAAGCTTCTAATTTCCTGTACAGTTTCTTCTATGTGACCTTGTCGGTGAATCTGGTCACTAATTTCCCAATGCTCCTTGTAATTAATGTTCACATAACCCATTCAGGCACGCAGGGGTGGACATGTCCTGTGTCCCCACGTTCCCCCTCTGCCCTTGTGCTCTGGGTCCCTTTGCTCCTTTCCTATGTGCACAACTTCCAGTGCCCCCAAAATCCCTTTGGTAGAAAACTTGTGATAGAAACTCTTCAAAGTTATTACTTAACCCTATCCTTCATTTTTCTTAATGTTCATGAAAATAGGCAAAAAAAAAGGTGTTTCTAGGTTTAACGAGTCATTTATAACTAATTACTGAAGCTTATTAAGTGCAGCTTTGGCTTAGGCATTTTATCCCTATTTTTTTCTCTACAGTATTCACCAAAATTTGGCTTCCTAAGAGGAACTAATTGAATTTCATGGTTTACACATTACTTGCGCACTCTTTTTAATCCTCAGCTCTATTTTTTCTATTACAGATTGTCCCGGAAGAAAGCCAAAACATTAACTTTGCATTCACCATATAAATAAGGGTATTCTAAAAAATTCTATCTACAGGCACACACGCACACTGAGCTGGAGTCTTTTCTAACTCTGCAGTGCATTGGTGCAACTCCATTAAATCAGCAGCAACCTGGCAGAATGGAAACTGATGTAAGATCTTCTTATGGGTGATTATGGGCAAACAGAATCAGACCAGCCAGATATTTGTAACTTTCAAGGAAATTGGCTTCCATCTTTAGACTGAGCTTGCTATTTTTAGTGAATTTTGAGTGAGTTAACTGTTTGCTTTAAAGCACTGGGGAAAGATTTCCTCCTGCAGTTGCTTCTCTCTCACAGAATCGCAGATAGAATGGCTTGGGTTGGAAGGGACCTCAAGGATCAGGAAGCTCCAACTCCCTTGCTGCATGCAGGGCCACCAACCTCCATATCTAATACCAGCGCAGGCTGCCCAGGGCCCCATCCAACCTGGCCTTGAACACCTCCAGGGATGGACGGGGCATCCACAGCCTCTCTGAGCAGCTGTTCCAGCACCTCACCACTCTCTGAGTAAAGAACCTCCCTCTGATATCCAACCTAAATCTTCCCTCCTTCAACTTAAAACCATTTTCCCTTGTCCCGTTGTTATCTGCCCTTTCAAAGAGTTGATCTCCTTGAAGAAAATGTGAGTATCTGGGTAAAATGCCACCCAAACAGGAAAACCAGCACAGCAAGTTACAATATAGGTGAATAATTCTGCATTGGAAGCATTGGAGGACCATCAACCTCAGTCAAAACTCGGTATTCAGTATAATGCATAGTAATCCATCACATACACACAGTGATAACGCAGCTCAATAGGACTCCATCTCTAAAATCTAAAGAAACTCTACCAACAACAGCATTTGTATTTTTGGGTTTGGATTTGTTTCCACGAGGGCAGCCTGCCTGCCTCTGTGCAACTCTGCTTTCCCAAAGCAAATGAATGCTGACTGTCAAAGTCGCTGCTGGTAGAAAAAGAATCTTAACAAAGGCAAACCACCCATTTTCTAGTCCAGCCCTGACCAAACAGCCGAGCTGTACCACAACTCAAAAATAAACTTCCAAGCAAATAAACAAAGCTGAAGAAGCTACTCAGGCCTGGGAAAAATCATTGCTTCCAATTATACTTGGCAAACGTGGAAATACCAGAAGCTGCAGTCTTAGAGGAGGGACTCAGGTTACCACAGTGCTGGGGCGTTACTACCAACCCCACCTCTAGCAAAAGACTTACATGGGACTTAAGTGCATGGGGCTTACATTTGCCATCTGCACATGGGTGAACTGTATCCAAAGTGACTGCCAAAACAAATAAATGGGGGGGGGAATGAGAAAACTGATTGCTGCTGATCTGAGTTTTATTAACGCTGTGATACTTCTAAGGATAGGAGGTGCCACATTTCTGGGAGAAAAAGTGTTCGAGGATGTCTGTCTTCTTGGCACCTCCTTTGCAGGCAGAATTTGCTCTCTTTGATAGTTCTGTTCTTGATTACGTTGTTTTAATCTGACATTTTACACTCTACTGGGCAGGAAAAGAGAGAGAAAAAAACGGATCGACTTTAAGTTTGCTTTCCGTGCATGTCTTACAATAAACAATAATGTATGCAGAAAACTCACTGCTAAAATTGGTTCCCGTGTTACTAATTTGATTCTCCAAGAATTGTTCTAAGGTTAATTTAAATAATATGCTTGAAAAATACATAATCCGACACGTTTTATTTTTAGTGCTATGTTATAAATACACTCCGATCTGTTACCAAAGTTACAAAGAAAATTTGCTTTCGTTTGCACTTAATGGTCTTAAGCTAAATTAAAGCATCAACTTTAATTAATTAACAAAAAAAAAACAACACTGATTGTTCTCACTGCCCAGTCTGTTCAAGGCAAGCAACAATGACTTTGCCTCATCTTCTTACTTAATATCAGTTCCATCTCTGGAGAAAGAACATGGTTGGTGCACTAAAAGGTGTTTGAAGAGTCACGGAAAGATGTGTTCCTTGAAATACTTGAAGGGCTCTCTGGAGACAACAAGATTTGAGACACAGCAACAGGAATAAGTTAGCCAAAACTAGGATAAAACTACCTAACTCTCTCCAAAAGTGTATAGCAAGATAGTACGGTTGTAATTAATGGACACTGTGAATGGGATTTGGTGGGGAGGGCAGCAGCACATCCAATGGGAAGCTGTACACTTTTACATCCTTTACAGATCCCCACCTTTGAGTGTGAAAAGTGCATAATAGAAAAAAGCCCACTGCATTAAATATGGCCTTAGTAGTGCAAGGTTGCCTATGACAAGGCACGGAGCAGGGATGCTACTGGATTTTCTTTTTTGCCACGGGCAAGATATATTCACTGATATTAATAGTTTCCCACCCTTGACTAAAATCAGTCTCAAACCCAGTATTTCAGTCTTAGAGTCATTTAAAGGTGGTGTTGTGGTACCATGAGGCAATTTCCCTGTGCTTTACAGCCTCCTGGTGCTGGAGACACAAAAGCCCAGGTACCAGACCTGGCTTTACCTGGCTATGTCTCTTCGGGAGAAGTACAGATTTGATTTTTAAGAGTACGAAACCCCATAACTCTTAGTAAAAGACAGATTTTATGAGCCCAAGCATCATAACAGACTGACGTGGTGATACTGACGAGCATCCCACACAAGACTTCACTGCTGCAGGAAGCATATGGGCTCTGCAGGGCACAGTCTCAGCAAGATGCAGAACTGTGCCTGACCTTAGGAGATGTGGGATGAGAAGACACGGCAGAAACACCTCCCTGCTCTCTTCTCAACTCCTGTCCCCATTTAAGGCACAGAATCAAAATGAAATACATGGTAAAACAAGTAGATAAAGAGGCAGTCTTGCTTCCTCGTGGCTAAAGGGCAGAGCACTGCCCATTCAGACCTTCTTGCTGACCCCTGCAGGATGAGGTACCCTTAATCACTGCCTTAGGAAGGATGAAATGGTCACCTAAACTCTTCCTAAAGGTGGGAAACAAAACAGACTGGAAACCTCAGAACTGCTTTGAACATGCTATAATCAGGAGAGGGATTGTTTAGTAAAGCAACGAAATATTCTGATGTGATTTCTCCTATCTCTATGAGCAATGCAAAATTTAAGAAATAATAATAATAAAATGTTTAATTTCTGCTTTGTATCTGACTTATAACAAAGCACAGAGATGGGCATCAGGGTCGGGACAGCATGGGGCCACAGCATGGAACCCCCCCCCCCAACCACGGCCCCCAGCTTCCTCCTTCTGTTCTTAGGACATGATCTCAGTTTTGTGGCAATGAAAGAGGAAAGGCTTTTTAAAATAGGTTTGTAGCACTGAGGGATTGCTGATATCAATATCCTACCGTACACCGCTGCCGCTCCCCCCCTTCACTAAGGCAACCTTTCATTAATTGACAAAGCACGAGCTCATTAAGCAATTCTACTCCAAAGTTTCTACAGTTGAAAAGCCAGCGAATTTCCCCCAGGTTCTCAAAACCCCTTTCAAAAAAAGCCAAGTTCCTCTCTATTCCTCTTTAAACAAATAAGGTTAGCTCCCCTTTTGCCATTCACAATTCAGCATTCACACTAAATTAATTTTTCCAAAAGTAATTCAAATAAAAGCTTTGCTGCTGCTACCCTTTTCAGAGCTGCAAGATTGAATAAGGCATCTGAATAAAATTGTGTATTACAGCCTTCTTTAATATTTAAGCATGACATTCATTGATTTGTTTCTTGTTTTCTGCAAACCTTGACAACATGATAAAATAAATCATAAGAAGAAAATATAGTGGTAACATCTTTTATGGACTTCACATAGTCATCAATCTCAAGCTGTGAGTGAATTATCAGTGCAGCAAAAAGATCTATGTTTTAAGAGCTCCAATAGCATACTAGCTAGAGGTTTTTCACAAGCAAACTCAAGGCGAGTGACTGATAAGCATCATTATTGTTTTCTGAGGGTCTAGTTTATAGTGTGTTGTGGAGGTGTTGGCATATATGTTTCAGAAGGAAAGGTTTGATCAATTCTAAGTAGACATCTACTAACATATAAAAAATATAACAAGGGTTCCTGCTGAGCAGCATTAAAGTACCTATTGCACCATGTCAGCATGACAGGCCCCATGTTGTGTTTTTGATTATATTTAATATGGAATTAACCTTTCTTAATGTAACATATTGTGCATGCAACGCGGGTGAAAAATATTTATTTTGACCAAAGCAAATATCATTCTTATTTAGGTTTTAAGAAACACTCCTTTATTTTTCAATTTATAAAGCTTCCCCCCCCCCCCTGTAAAATCATCACTATCCCAACCTGATAGAAAAGAACAGAAGACTTTTATCCCTGTACTGAGGGAGGAAGCATTCAGCATCTGGTCAGCAGCAATGGGAGCACAGAAGGCGATGATGCTGCTGAGTAACATGGGACTCCAAAGACAGCTGGGACAATCTGAGGTTAATCCAGGTACCTGCAGCATGGCTTGGTGGGGTTTAGTGCAGCGGCAGGGAAGCATGAACCCCAAAAGTGCTGTCCTTGTGCCTGCACAGTAACAGGGCTGATCAGGCGCGGTGAAGGCAAATGTGGAAAGGGCAATATTAATTCAATGGGATAAGCCCATTGACTTGCAGGAGCTGACACCACTGCATAATGAGGTTATGTAAAGGTATCATCGTTTTGCTGTGAAAAATGCCACTCCTGAAAGTAACTCTTTCAACAGACTTACAAATGTTTTATATCTGGTAAATGGGCTAATGAAAGCTTTAGGTTTAGAAAGCAGTAGCCTAGGGATTGTAAGAGTAAATATTAAGATGTTTTCTGACAAGCTGAATATATGTGGTTTCCCACAAAATCCCACAGTGCTTTGCACTCCATAAATATCACTCCTCTTCCCTCACAACTTTTACTATATGAAATATGATACCGAGGTCCACTAAAACATAGCTGTACTTTCATTGGTCTTGAGTCTCAGGCACACATTTATTTACATAGGTTGAATGCTATTCATCACCCTCGTAATTAATGCAGTCAATTGTGAGGGCGTGAAGTATTTCCTTTGCCATCCCACAATGCATCAGGACACTGCACTCGTAACACTGTGATCCTCTCAGTTAAAATTAATAACAACAACAATAACAGTAATAATAGTAACAATTCTTATTATTACTAGTAGTAATAGCAATGACTGTTAAGGCCTTTGTACCTTTGGGTTGGCCCTAGCCAGCCAAATTCCTATTTTCAAGCACATTTTCAAGGCAATGTGAGGGATGATGGCCGGAGAGTGGCCTGCCAGATTTGGCAAGGCAGGGCTGCTCTGAACTATGGATGCTCCAGGGTGAAAGCATGTCTCTGGAGGCTCAGCTCTGCATGCTTGAGCTTGGCAATGCTACAAACTGAAAAACAAGATGCCATGATTTCCTTCATGTGAAGAAAGACAGGTGAAAAGCCATCGTAAGTAGGCAATGCTTACATATATTTTCTTCTGTTTCTAAAGGAGTTGCCCAGAAGTTAAGCTTGCAACAGATCTCTCCCTTAGTCTCCTAAGGTTCTCAGAGCAAGGCCTGCTTGGTACCAAAACACAGTGTCTCAATTTACATCCAAGCCCTACAGAACACTTCACTTGGAAAGTGAGGCCATTTTCTCTGAATTCCATTTTTCTTGTAATTCAATACTGCACCAGAGGTCTTACTTGATGGAAAGGAGACTCTGCATTCCTGGAGTGCTTTACAAATATGTAAATATTGCACCTAGACTACCCCTGCTAATTAAATATGGCACTTTACTCAAGAATATTGTTTCCAGTCTCAACATTCTGGCTTAAATCCATCATCGGTAATTACACTGTGTCCTTTAAAATTCATTGCTGCCTTAATTAGCCAAATTATTCTACCCCATTCCTGTCCCAAAGTTCCACACGGTGCTGTGATCCCTCCCCATGGCTCAGCACTGTGGCTGCCAGGCAAGGAATCCCATCCCCACTGCTGATGGGATCCTATGCATGGCACTGGCTTAGTGCAGCAAGCCCAAGTCGTGATGTTCTGTGTTAACCTATGCTAACTTTCGGCTCGAAAGGATTAACTCCCTGTTATTTGGAAATTGAATAGAAATGGGTCAGCCTTCTCAGACCAGGTCTTAGTAGCAAAGAGAGGCACAACAGAGAAGAGCAACTCTTTTCAAGTCTGAGAGGGGTTCTGCTAATAATGAAGATAAAGTAGGGACGGCGCAGGGAAGGACTGAGCTGTAGTTTAATATACTTATCCTATGAATATTTCTATAAAATTCGTTCAAGTATTTTAGTAAAACACAGTACTGAATAGAAATGGAATATTTATTTTCAATACCAGCTTTTAGCTACCGAGATTCTATTAAAATTATCCCGGAGAAAAAAAATATTAAAGATATGTATCTTGCTAATAAAAATGCACTTTTGTGATAGATGCTGCAGAAGCAGAACCCCCTGTAAATTAGGTCACTTCTACAGTAAACCATCTTCTGAACTCCTCTGTGAGAATTATGTAGGAAACACATTTTCTTTTCAAATCTTAATATAAGACCTGGAAAAAAAGAACAAGTATTCTACCTTATTCACATTCATAAAAAATCATAATGTAGCATCAATATTCACTTAATAAAGAGACCATTTACACTGCTGGTCTACTGTTCTTTTGTTTGCTAGGGCTGATTTTTTCTTTTTAATCATATGGAAGAGTTGGTGCAGCAACATCTGTGGCTTGTCAGTCATTTAATTAACCAAAGAAAAGCTAGCTATTCATTTTATTTCTGTATATGTTAATGCTAAAAACTAATAGAAAACAGCTAGTAAATTGTCCTCTGCATATATTGGACACAGCAACAATTACTCTGGCAGAGAAGATATAATAAAAGGGGAAATTTTAATAGTATTCTTATTCTATTTATTCTCAAGGGCTTCTCTTTCAAGGTAGTGTAGAAATTAACAATTATTTCTTTTCATTGTTTTTGATGATCTTTTTCTATTACGGCCCTACCCAGCTTAAAATAAAACATAATTTGAACTTTCATTTTTTGTATTAAATTCCACGGCATCCTGAGATTTACTTTCTGTCTGCTTATGGGGAGGTCCCAGCAAGGTTCAGCAAAAGAAGCAGGAGCCGTTTCTTCCTGCCGATCAGACAGCTGGTTAAGGCATGTCAGTTATTAGTACAATCAAGATAGCTCAGCTTAAACCAAGAACTTGCACATAATAAAATAATTTTCCTTTCCAGCGGTCATTTTATTGACAAATACGTCTTTCCCGTATTTTCTGAATGTCTGTCATAGGATATGTCTAAATACTTGCTGTTGCTCTGCTATATAAAGCAATTAACTGACTTTATACAGCAAATTGTCAAAGGAATTCCCCAGAAAGCTTGGGGAAATCTAACATACGGAACTATTCTCCAATTTATTGACACGCCATGATGGTGAAAAAAAGTAGGACATCAATAAACAGCGTTAGCTGGAAAACTGGAATCTGATTATAAGTATTGGGAGCTGGAGACCAGAGTCTCAATTAAAATATATGGCATAGCTTTATTTTAACATAGATAAGCGCTATATTTTAACGGGGTGAAATTCAAGGCTTAGGAAAGTGTAGGCCATCAGTTGCACGAGAAAGTAGAATAAATAGTTCAGCGAGTCGTAGATTGTGCAAAGGAAACTACCGAAATCCTAACACAAATCATAGGATCCTGTTTTGTGCATGATGTTACTTCGTGTTGGCGTGACAAACACAGCAGGGACTTGACCTTGGTACGATACACGGGACAACAAATTAAGAGGGAAAAATAAGAGGAAGTACTCAAAAGATCTCCAAATCTTCCTTTGCAAGTATACATCTCCAGTGCAGTGCATTTGTACACATCAGAAGCCTGGTACCACTTTCCATGTACTGTTAATATTCTGGTTATCATGCAAGAAGTCACTGATGAACAAGTTTAAGCAGTGTGCAAACAACGTTACCTGCTGAGAAGTGTTAAGGTACCTATCATACCATGTCAACTTGACAGGCCTCATGTTGTGTTTCTGATTATGTTTAGTCATATAAAATTAAGTTTTCCTAATGTAACGTGTTGGCTACGCAATGTGGACAAAACAATATTTATCTAAGCTACAACCTATTTGTATTCAGATTTACTAATGAGAATCACAATAGGATCAAAATCCCCAGCTCATTTAACGCATTGATGGAGTGACAGGGCTCGAGTGCCTCAAGCTTTAGCCCACGTACTCTGGGATGAAGCAGGTCCAAAGCTACCTCTGCCTTGCATCACAATCATAACCCTGTTTTAGACTTCAATATATCTATGATTTAAAACGTCAAAAAACAACCAAAAAATGATATCAGCTGTTGCAGGCAGAAACTTTACTTGCCTGTGGTTCTTTATCACCACAAATTTAAGGTTCAGTGAACCATTCCTACCCCACCGGCTGTTTGGGCAAAGGATCAGAATTTGTTAATTATTATAGAAGTCAGGAGTAGGGGAGGCTTCATCATTAAAACCTCAACCTTTAGAATGGAACAAATTTTCTGGAAGAACTTAGGAGAAAAAAAAAAAGAAGTGTTTCAGCCCTTTGACTGTGAAGAAAATGGGAAGTTATAAAGGAGTACAATTATCCAATTCAATAAAAGGAGAGGGTGGCGAGAAAGCCTTTTTTATTAATGCTTCTACAAGTGAAAGTGTTGATGCTTGAAAGCTGAAATTTGGCATGGAACTGCTCCTAAGCCCAATAATAAAGGAAACAAAATGACTGATTTATGGGCACTTGAAATTTGCTTCCCATCGTAACTCATTAATGGCTAAATTGTTCTTAGCCCTGGCGCAGCAATGCTCCGTGGGCATGTGGTGCTCTGGGCCATCCTTCTACACAACCCCTCCAAACTTCCAGCACTACCCATAGCTGTGCACCCCCTTGTGATCAATTTCATCATTATTATTTATTTTCTTCCAAGTAAAACAAAGTGCTTTAGTACTATTGCAAACCTCGGGCAGTGTAAGTGTGCCTACATATATTTGTACATTAGCTAAGGCTACTTTAAGGGGAGAGGAGGGGAGGGAAGGGGATGGAAGGGGATGAGAGAAGAAGGGACAAGAGGGGTTGGGAGAAGAGGGGAGGTGAAGGGAAGGGAGGTGAAGGGGAGGGAGGGGAAGGGAAGGGGAGGGAGGGGAAGGGAAGGGAAGGGAAGGGAAGGGAAGGGAAGGGAAGGGAAGGGAAGGGAAGGGAAGGGAAGGGAAGGGAAGGGAAGGGAAGGGAAGGGAAGGGAAGGGAAGGGAAGGGAAGGGAAGGGAAGGGAAGGGAAGGGAAGGGAAGGGAAGGGAAGGGAAGGGAAGGGAAGGAAAGGGAAGGGAAGGGAAGGGAAGGGAAGGGAAGGGAAGGGAAGGGAAGGGAAGGGAAGGGAAGGGAAGGGAAGGGAAGGGAAGGGAAGGGAAGGGAAGGGAAGGGAAGGGAAGGGAAGGGAAGGGAAGGGAAGGGAAGGGAAGGGAAGGGAAGGGAAGGGAAGAGAAGGGAAGGGACTGCTGTACTGCAGTAACTCAGGCATTCCAAGGCCAGACCTGACTACAGCAGAGAACCAATCATGTTTGCCTGCAGTTTTGCAATATTACAAGGATGTACCATAATGAAAAAGCATGAAGTATTTAAAACTTTGCAAGGTAGAATTCTACAGTCGGTGAAATAAATGGATCATTTTTGGAGACATTCACCTGGGAAGGAAGTGAACGGCAGCCTGCCTGCATGCAGTTTCTCTTCATCACTGTTTGGTGTTTGGTGTAAGCACACAAGAGCACACAGTGACATTACCTGCACTAATGTGAACAGAGCTCAACTCACAAGAGAATAGGTGCACAAACGTGGGTGCACACAAGTGTAAGCCCCAGTTCAAGAATGTGTCCCTGGTTGCCAGAAGAGAAAAAAGAAAACACACTCTCAACAAGTTGAAAATGTATTATCTCAGTAATATAGCTGGGAGATACCAGCAGAATTTTCAGTATCCAATATTTGTACACTGGTCCTGTTTATTAAAAGCAAATATTGACCATTCCGTTCTTAAATATTTTAAGTAATTTACTCTAAATATTTTGATACAGAAGTAATTTAATGCTAAAGCATTTCTTTGTTTGTGCCAAATCAGTGCTTCTCAGTAGGAAGTTAGTCCATCTTTGCAAGCAAGCTTTCATTCTCAGTAGGCAGTCCATTTCTGTAGAGTGCCATTAAGTTAATTTCAAAAAGAACCAGTAAAGGTATATGGAGCAGGCAGTAATAGCATGGAAAATATCCAAAATTACTAGACCCCAGCAACAGAACTTAGATGCCATTTTCATGCACTAATAATTTGTAGTTTACATATTGAAGGTAACTATAAGCTGACTACCTCCTTGGTTAAGTCTTGCAGGTAATTGCAAATATGTTGTTAGTGCTGTACCTTTCCCATCTGAGAACAGCATCTCTAAGAGTAAGAACAGAAAGCACCATTTCCAGGCCGTTATCAAGAAAGGATACAGTGTTTCTGTGTCACTACCAGAAATATAAATCACTTGTGATCAAATTATAAAAGTACATCAATTTTGGATAGATACCGTAACTAGAAATTTCAACAGCCTGTACTTCATTGTTTTTTATTTAAGTGAATTCCTGTCAATAATATATATTTGAGGAACATGCTTCAGTGCGCATGTGGAAAAGGATATGTTTCAAATTAGTAGAATCTTTCAGGACTGCTCTTTATTTTGGCTAAGTTCAACGCATGAAAAGAACAGCATAAACAAGACGATAATATATGCCTGGATATAAGTAATTTGTATTAGAAGGGGGAAACAGCATTTTTAGTTGCTTTAAAGGATTTCAGGAGCAATTCTGTACTGTCACATTATTACAGTCCCAAGAGCTACTGTTTGGACTGCTTTCATATCCAAGCCAGTTACAGTAAGTAGGATGGATTCAAAAGACGACTGAACAAAGCTGAGCCTTGGACCAAGCCCTGGGGCACCCAATAGTGGTGATTTGGGGAATGTGGACCCACCAGTTTTTTTCCAATGTAGCCAGTGGAGACCTAGCAGGCTTGGAAGATGAAGGGAAGAACTGGTCTTACCCTGTTAAAACCAGAGGAAAGAATCTCTCTGCTTTCACTGCCACAGGTTCTATACTCAGGAGAGGAATTTTCACACAGGAAGCTCTAAGCATGGTTAATAACAGAATGTAACCAACCAGCAACACTCGCATAACCTCCTTTATCCCAAAGAATCAGTTGGTGCTGGTTTTTACTCACTGAATTTACAATTTGTGGTTCAATTCATAACTGAAGAATGCACCAGACTTGAGCCTGTGATGTTCCTTACGCTTACTCCTGTGTGTCCTGAAAGATACTTAGGGGTCCTGGAATCATTCTTACAAATTCAGTTGAGAACAGGAATTATAGTGCTTCCTCCTCCTCCAGGCCACGTTTTCTCCCTGAAAACTACAGTCACAGACCAAGAAAATGATTAAATTCTTGACCTTTAGTGGAAGCCATTGGAATCTGGTAAGTCAAAAAACTGCTTTAAGCCCACTGAAGTGGCATCACTTGGAGTATTTGGACAGAAAAGCTAGAAAGTGTGTAAGAGACTGAGATCATCACTTGCAAAATGAGCAGTTTCCACCCATTTAACTGTAGCCCAGGTTTCTCCAGCCTTGCCAAGCAGAGATCTTACAGTTGGCGTAACAGGCAGGTGGTGCTAATTGCAAATCCGGGCCAGCTTGCCTGCTAGAAATATTGCAAACTCGATTTTTGTCATGAGAGTGGAAGCCAGCAAAACCAATTAAGAAATGTGGTCTGCACCACCCACCTGCCTCCCCGCCCCAAATCCTCTTTTCTCACTGAGAAGAGAGGGCATTAATAAACAAAGCCACTTCTGCATTGATCACCTGAGTGGAATTCACAACAAAAAGCACTGTGCCCAGTAGTCTAAGAAGATATATTGACTCGTAGTGGACAAAAGGGTTTTCCAAGGATCTTGGATTTGTTCATCCTCACGCGTAGCAGCCTTGATTGCTTCAATAAAGCTGGACTTCACAAGAAATTAGTTTTGGAGGTATCAAAAAAAAAACAGTTAAAGAGAAGTCCACTCCTTTCCAAACCTAAGGAACATTTTCTTTCACGTGGGCATTAAACAAGGACTCTCTTCTGATGCCATGAAGGTAAGGGAAGGTGTCCCAGTGCTACTGGCCAATCCTTTCCCACACCTCCCGGGGCACAGTGGGGTGAAGAGAATTCAAAGACCAAGAACAGCAGCAGTAAGTCATAACCCTCCCGTAGGGACACCCTGTAGGCAGCAGAGGAAATGTAGTAACTACAAGTAAAATTGGATTTAATAATTGCCACTAATAAAGGGACAAGCGCGTACCGCCAGTTACTGTGCTGTCGGCAAAATGAATTGCTCAGGGCGCATTAACAGTATATTAGTTAACACATACACAGTGAGTAATTAAACTAACTAAATAGTAAATATCTAGACTATATGACAACTGCTCCCTTTAAGAAATCCTTTAGATACTAGCGATAATGATCACTCACTTGTGAAACCTAAAATAAATCTAAACTAATAGATGATACATTTCTTAGTCTCTAAAACATTCTTGATTGGTCTTTTTTATATTTTCTATTGGTAAATGAAAGAATGATGTCATACAGCAGCATTAAGTACTATTAAACAGACCGTAACTAACATTAGCTGCATAAATTATACATAAGCTGACACTTTAATACACTTTGTGAAGAATTGCTTCATGGGTTATGCAATCTTTTCCAAAACAAGTTCCAAAGAATAACATCACTAGTTATGTTTCATAGCTACAAATTGGTAACTGAATTAGCATTCATTTATTAAGTTTAGATGGAGAACTCCTCTAATTCAAGTGCTTGCAGATTATAATTTATTTTCATCTGAGGTATAATTTTTCATATCTTGATTTTGCCAATGTCAATACAACCTGAGCCAAACTCTG
The DNA here is from genome assembly GCF_039878825.1 of Excalfactoria chinensis. Taxonomy (NCBI): domain Eukaryota; kingdom Metazoa; phylum Chordata; class Aves; order Galliformes; family Phasianidae; genus Excalfactoria; species Excalfactoria chinensis. The sequence continues at coordinate 36,271,666 of NC_092830.1, forward strand.
TTTCCAGTTCCCAGTTTGTACCCTCCTATTCTTGGCTACCTACCTAGACGAGCCTTCCCTAGCTGGGAAGGTAAATAAATGAGCATAGTTCACCAAAATAATCTTTAGCAAAATTCTGGTTTTCATGATGAGATCCCTGAGGTAACACTGGCAACTTTAGGTACAGGTACCAGGTACTTTAGGTACTTTAGGTAACCAAGGTACAGTGGGGCCACAGCTGTGCCTGCAATGCAAATATAAATAAAGGCATCCTCTCCTCACTCACTATGGGTATGCAGGTAACACGTCAGGATGACAAGTGCTGTGGTAGGCTTTTCAGAAACCAGAAGGCAATTAAGGATGGAGGAACCATTGGGATAACCAAGGGACGTGCTGCAGGCATCACAGTTAGGTTTAAATGATTCAGCAGTTTAATGATAGTGGAATGGTACTGTGAGTGATCTTTGTGGGAACTTCAACATTCTTGGCTCAGAAAGAAACAGTACTACTAACAGATGCATTAAGTGAAAGTGGTCCTCACTAAAGAGAGGGTGAAACAATGATTTGTGACACAAACACACATTTGTCCTTGATAAGCAGTCAATGACTGTACAGAATCAGTAATAGAGAATTACCTCAGATCCAAGTTGATTCATCTTAAATTAAATGGAAAGAAAAATAAAGCCAGGTAAGTTTAGGACTAGCAAGAGGGGAAACATCAAATAGATGAAGTTGTCTGGGCTGCAGAGATAGAGAGTTGGATGTGGAGGGAAGCTGCACTCCTGGCACTTCAGACCTAGAAACTTCAGGGATGAACCACCAAGCTGTGCAAGACTCAGCCCCCAGGAGGGTCCTTGTGGAGGTCAGCACCTAAAGGAAGGGCCAGGGGAGGCCTTGCTTCTTCCCATATGATATCCATGAAAGATGTAAGGATGCTCCAGTCAAATCAAATGAGCGCTCTCCGGAGCAATGCAAATAGCATTAGGGAAAGAATAAAACTGCAAGTTTAGAAGGCTTCTTTTTAAAAGAATACTTCTCTGCACGCCAAGAATCTGGACTTCTGTTTGAAAAAATCGATCTTTTGCCTTTTCTCTGTTGATTTTCTACCCTCTTTCCATTGCAGAACCAGCTGTCGTAGCAAAGATGTTTTGATGACTTTTAGGACATTACTGGGAAAAAAAAACATATAAAAATCTACCATACAGCACAAAAAAAAATGAGATTTAAATATTCTACTTCTCCATTTCTCTAATTTGAGACCGAACTTCGAAATCTTTCGGGATTATTTGTACAAGGCAGTAGGATTTCTTTTTCTTTCACAAATAAAACCAAAAATTGCTAATAGAAAAAGCTACATTGTACTCCCAGAATTTAGCACTTATGAGAAGAGTTTGGGGTTTTTTCTCTTTTTCCTTTCTTTTTGGTAGATTTAATTTAATCCAATGAGTTAGATCATCCAAGGCTCCAAATGCAACCTAGCAATTCCTCTCTTTGTCAGAGCTGGAGAGCACACCACACAAGGTCCCAGCTGGGTCTGCTCTGGATCTGCTGCTATTCAATATTTCATTAACAACTTGGATGGCAGAATAGAGAGTAGACTTTGGATGACACCAAACTGTGAGAGACTGCAAGTATTAAAATTCCAAATGATTTCAGAGCGAGCGTTCTAATGATGACATTTAATACAGAAGAGTGCAAGATGCTATATATAGGAAGAAAAACCCATGAATAAAATGGTAAAAGTGTGCAGAAAGTGACCTGAAGCTTGCAGAAGACTTGAGAGTGTTTATGAGACGATAAATACAGCGCTGTTACGAAACAACAAATAACCTTCTCAGATCTCTGCAGAGCACCATTAAAGACAGTGAAGATAAAATGTCCGTTTTTCTGCTAAATACTTTAGAAAAAGCAGTGGTGAGTTTGCATAGTCAAGAAAGAGGAAGCTGGAAAAAAAGCATTTTTATCTTAAATACATTTCCTTGAATGCATGTGAAAGGTTGTATTTAAGTATCGTTATTTAAGATAAGGTGCAAAGCGCTTTTCTTCCAGGTCTGCACCAGGCTGGACAAGAAGTAAAAGGTTTCAACTTGCAGGAAGGGAGGTTTTCTATCTGAAAGGATAATTAGGCACTGGAGCAAATTACCAAGGGAGGCTGTGAAACTCACTGGCAGTTTTAAGAACGGATTAGACATACATCTGCCAACACTCATGTAATTTTAGTTGGTCCAGGTCCAGAGCACAGAAAGAGAAGGGGCCAGCTCCATTCCGCCTGGCGGGAGACACCTAACTCTGGGAACAAGCCATCCTAGGAGCCATCAAAGGGCCATGCAAAGGGCAGGGGTGTAACTTCTGCAGAGCACAGACCCAGAGATGACTACATGCCTCTTCTAAGTGCTAGAGTTGGCTGGAATGAGTCTGGATGTTGGTACCTTCCAGCATGGAGCCCAGCTTAACGCTCCCTCCATTCCAGCAACTTTCAGAGCTTCCCAGTATAGTGAATCACAAATCCTGCATAAGAATCGACACCCAACACAGAGTCTAGCAGCACAGACATTCAGGATGTGCAGATCATATTCTTGCATATGTCTTTCTATCCGAATTCATAACTCTGCACCCAAAACACGGCTCCAAGGCCAGTACACCAAAACAGGCCGTGCTTTGAGAATCAAGACTTCGAGGCCCTATCTCAACAACTTGCATAATGCTCACTAACCTATTAAAGATAGATAGAATTGTAAGAAATAAAATGGTTATGCAGTTGAATATAATGTGAGTTTTGTCGTAACAGCTGTATCAAGGTGCCTACACCATCAGTAGCTGTTGAGTAAAGCCATCACAACACACTCCCCACAGCAATCCTTGGCAGGGCACCATTAAGAAACTTTCACATCTTACCTCCATCTTTTCTAATTTTGCCTCTACTCGATTACAACCCAAAACAACACGCATCAGGTCACATCTCCTGAATAATATGCTGGGCTTAAAATGACTGTCCAAGAATTCTGCCCTTTGCTAGCAGACTAAATGCTCCTACATGGTCTCCTTCCTGGCCACGCACACACCCATCTGTTCTCATGGCTTTGTGCCTGCAGCAGGTCACCCTGCCAGCTTCACTGGGTCATGGCTGCCAAGCTGTGACTGTAGGAGATGGACAACGTGCCTCATTCTGCCATGCTCTTTTTTCCTTTTTAAAGTGGCTTCGTGCATTAGGTAGCAAACAGAAAGTAACCGAAGGCTGGAGAAAATACAAATAAAAGGGTTGGGGGTGTTTGCTATTTCCAAAAAAGCAGACTTCTAGGAAACATATAAAGCCCATTTGGGATATAAGATATTATAAAAATATTGCTCATAGGAATACTCTGAAAGCAAACCTTTGGCAGTGTTTCAGTAGTTGCATTAGGCAAGCCTTAAGCAAAAGTATTACTCTCAGCTCTTCCGGGCAGGGACTTTTTCTTTTATTAGTGTGTGAAATTACTTTAGGCTAATTAATAAACAAACAGTATCGACAAAACAGATCCTATCAACCAGAATAGGGTCAATGCAGGGCTGCACTACGTGTAAGGCACATGCTCATCACCAGACATGTCCAGCTCTTTCTTGTTCCAGCGTTTCAACAGCCACATTCACAAGACCTGGTATTTCAGAGGATGCTTGGATACATTCAGGCACTGCCTCACCCTGAGTGAGGTTAGCAAGGGTTGGGATCAGTGGAAGAGCTCTCCCATCTGGGACTGTCATTCTTTATTCTCCAGCCAGCCTCAGAGCCTCCATAAGCCTGCAGCTTGTGAGAGATCCCACTGGGGAGCAGAGGAGCAGAAGTACTATTTCATTAACACCTTTTTTAATTATGGGGAGAAAGAGACAAACTTGGGGTGTAATAGATCCTCGCCAGTACAGAGAAGTGACTCAGTATCAGCATCTGTATAAGTAGTCCTGGCTCGAAGCACAACAAAAGCTCTGCCAGTGCTATCAGAAAAGGGAGCCAATAAAGACATTTTGAGCCTTCAGAGCATAAATCACTGTCAGGAGGCAAGGCTACGTTTCCTTGGTGTAAATACCAGAAGCAGTTAGAGTTCTGCTCCTACACTCAAAAGTCAGCTAATTTTGCATGCTAAATTCCATGGGAAATAAGAAGATTTGGGTCTGAAAGAGAATTCCAAGTGCTAGAAATAGCACCTCCAGGACTAAATGGACGAATCTGGGCATCCTGGTGCAGGTGCCAGAGACTAAATTGCACAAGTCTGAGCAAAGTACAGTATGTTATCAAGCAATGAGATACAACTAAAGGTTTCCTGGTGAAGAATAAGGGAAAAAACTCCATAAATTAGAGGAGGAATTGCCACAAAAGGCCCATGACCAAATGAAGAAGAACAAGGCCATGAAGTATACATGCTTTGTGAGCTCACAGCTCTCCACACAATGATGCTCTCCTCTGGATGCTTTCCCATCCACGCTACCTCTGTGGCACATCGTGCTGCTGAAAAGGAAACTGAATTTGGTTGACTGTTCCATTGCTGTAAATGGATGGCATGGATGGCCAACATCTGCTCCACGAGCCTAGAGGAGCCCAGGTTTTCCTGTCCCTTCACATGGGAAGCCTAACAACCTTTGCGCTTTCCCCCGGTAAGACAGCTCTTCTAAAGGATATCCATCCTCTGTCAGAACAGCAGAGAATGGTAAAACAGAGAAAGAAGAGCCTTTCTGAAATAGAGTAGGGCTTTCTCCTAAGGAATCATGTTGAAAATGCACCTGATCCAGGGCTATGGGTAGTAGACCAGGTTTCAGCCCCTAGGACCACATTCATGCATTCCCAGTCATGTAGAAAATTATCTCTGGTCAAGCTGGTCACGTACCAACCAACACACGTCTCACTGCCTCCAGGAGGCTGCTTGTGGCAGGAAGGTGGACATGCAGAGAGACAGGATGTGTGTAGATCATTACAGGAGCCACAAAGGGCAGAACAGAGAGTGATAGCACTGTAATGGAAAGCCTGGAGTGTGACAGCAGGGACGCGACGTGTCTGATCCTCAGCTCTCAATGACCCGGCACATCTTAGGAAAAAAGAATAATGTAATAGATCTCCATTGATCCCACTTCTGATTTGAACTCCGAATACGACTGCTTACCTTTTTAGACTCAACATCCGTGCCATTCTTTAAAAATTAATGAGACATGGGAAAGCGTAGAACAACAAAATGCACATAAGGTTTGGCTATGTCCTTCCACACGTCATCTACCCGCATTCTGCCCACACACACACACTGCACCCAGATCACTTCCTTTCATGGCTTCTACTCAGTTCACTTGGATTCCCACTGCCATTATCACAAATAGCTTTGAACTGAATTCAAGACTCCATCCACCACACCAGCCATGGGCTCAGCACCACAGCAAAAACCCCCTGCATCCTCAAAGGAAAACAACACCAAGAGCATGGGGACATGAGCAGGAAGCATCCTGGAGGGGACTTGGACCACCAGTGGCACATACAAGTCCAGGTCCTGTAAATCTCAGCCCAGCTGTGTCTGGATGGCACTGAGGCCGAAGGCACGTCATGGCTTCAATTCTTTTCATCAATACAAGTAAAGCAAGCCACCCTGTTTTATTTTATTAAAGTCATATGTTATTCTGGAATTCTGCGTTTCTGTTGCTCTGCCTGCTTAGTCTGGCAGACTAAGTGTATCTGAAAACCAATAAAATAAAATATTACCAAAAAACACAATCCACTCCCCTCTGTAATTACAGTTTAACGTCTAACATACTTCGTGCTTCACGTTCAGCAAACTTTGATACAGTACTTACATCGACATTATGGTGCACCAGAGTAACATACATTTGCAGGCAATGAAAATGGGAAATAATTTCTCTTTTATAATTAAGGGATGTCTGCAGGATGGAGGTGCTATTTGTTTGCCATCACAGAATATGCCTGCCTTGTGTCAGGCAATCATTTGACATGCGGAGTTAACTTTAGGTTATCCAGACCAGGCACATGTATTTGTTCTCCATTTTCTCTACTGTCTCCCAACAAGTAGGCGTACAGGAGAGCTGTGCTTTCTTGTAAGGAATGTTTGTTAGCTATTCTTTCGATCGCTTATCCTCAAAATACTCTTAGCAAAACCACAAGGAGACAGATCCCTTACCCACATGAATTAAGAGACCGCAAGCTTAAGAATCAAAACAATAAAAAATGCTAAAAAAGACGTGTGCTGCTGTATAACGATGGGGAAATACTTGGGGTTTGCTCTTTTGCCAGCATTTGTGGCATATTTCTAGACATGATGTTAGTAATATAGACCGTGTGAATAAAGTTTGGAAAGCAACATCTTTTAATTGAATGGCTCCAGCAGTAATTATTATTTGCTCTCTTGTTAATTAACAATTTACCAATGGCAGCCAGAACAGTATGGCTAAATTACTTCTTCAAGATGACTTAAAACTGGAAAAGGGCCGCAATTACCTTCCATCACAATTTTGCCTTTTCCCACTTGCAGTTTCTGTTTGATCCTGCAAGGGAAGTCAGAAGTTGAAAGGGGAAAAAGGGAAAAAGAAAAGGAACGGTGTAATCTATGTGCTGCGGGCTGAAGTTTCTTAGCCTTCTCACGGGCAGTTTTCTATCTCCAGGAGCAGATGCTAATCACAGCTGAGCAGTGCCTTAAAATCAAGCCTCCCTCACGTGCTCAGATCCAGAAAAAGAAGTTTAGAGCTCGTGCTGAGGGGGGGGTTCTCTTCCTTACCCAGCCCACACAGTGCACTCTCCTTCAAGTCACTAATTCCCATCGATTCCAGCGAAACACCAGCACCAGCACAGCTGGTCAATCCCCGCCTCGTACCCTGCTGAATTCAGTCAACAATTCTATTACGAATTCAGCAGATGTTTCAGCTCTTTGGGCCATCGGGAATTTCTCAGCTCCAGTGCTCCGGTGAGGCCAAATTTTCAAAAGTGGCCTCAAAAGTGGAACAGTGTCTCCAGGGAGGAGGTGGAAGAACCACTGCTCGGGACATTTAAAACCAGAGACAAAACAGTGGTAATTATCCAACAGGGAGCACACTTCTCTGGAAAGCTAAGGTAGAGGGAACGTAGTAGGTCTTATTCATCTCCAGTTGCTGTGATCACAGGAAAAAGCGAGCACGAAGAACTGGAGCTCGCTGTCTACTTATGTATGCAAATTGTCTTCTTTGTGCCTACATTAAACAACAGGCTGTGCAGGAGTAAACTGGGTAGGTAATTATCTAGTCTGAATGTGCACATGGTCTTGCACATGGAGATGTGATGAGATGAGAAGAGAACATGCACATATTTAGTATGTACCCTTTTACAGGCTGCTTTTGAAAACTCGATCCTTAGACAGGTACACAAAGAGATTATCACCATTTCCTGGCACTTCCTCAAGATCAAGAAACGCAGTCATAAGAATCACACTTTCTCCTCCCTAATATAGGGATACAATCACAACTCAAATGTCATTTAACAAAGTAGTACAAACAAAAGCAGTACATACTCCTGTCATTACGCTATGCAACCACAGAGCAGGAGACCATTTGTTGCCTGAGTACTGCTTCTCCCCCCAAGTCTTTTTAACCTTTCGAGTTCCACGCTAAGTTTTATGCAAGAAAACAGAGGCCTTTTTTATTTTCTGAATGCTGTCATTAATTTCTTTTCTATTTTTGCCCAATGAACTGAAAATTTCATACCCAAGGAAAGAAGGGAAGGGAATGTAGAGGCTTACCTCCAGTTGGGGTCCACTCACTGCTTCTCTTTGAAAGTGTCCCCTGCAATTTTACCCCAATTTACTCCCGAGATGAATACTACAAACCATGTCAGACCACTGTCAAAAAAACTAGAAGGAAAAAGGCCTTTGGGGAGCCGAGAGGAAGCAGTTCGTGCGTTCTACCTCAAAGGAGAAATCAGAGAAGGAACATATCAAGATCCGGGTTGCAAACTGCCAACAAGGCCTCCAGTTTCCTTGGGACTGAGCAGATTTATTCATTGATCCATATGTTTTACTTTGATGTGCCCTGGAACTAGCTGCGTACCCTTAGAAAATGGGTTCACCTAACCCTGGCAGCAGTCCCCACAGTGCCCTGCTTTTACAAAACCAAACGCTACCCTGTCTCTGCACCAACTGGAAAATGAACCATTGAGAATGGGATTGTTTTTTCACACGATGGAGGACTATCACGTACTGGTGACAGCTACCAGAGCACCAAAGTTTAGGGCAATAAATAAAGTGACTGGCAAGGGGAGTATATTTATCTCACTGGTTCTGGCACCTTGAAAAGAAATGTTCTAATTTAATGAATTCCAGCAAAAAACCAAACTCATCAACACAGAGATCTCAGCAAAGAATAGCAGAGCTGAGAACACCACACTGTGCCTCTGTCCTTGAGATGAAGGTTCTAATATTTAAAGGAAGCTTCGGGTACTGACACATGGGACAAAGCAGAGCCCAGATCTCCAGTGGGTAACACACCAATTAAGCATCTCCTCATGGTCCTTGTTGAGGGACGTAGATGTTGAGGCTCTCTCCCTTCCTGCTATGCACTTTCCAGTGTGCCTACACCCTGGGCAAAGCATCAGACTGACAACACTGAAAGGCAAAATTGTCACTTCTGCTCCTGCACAGAAGTGAAATAAGAAATCAGGCTTTCATAAATTGTGCTGACAGCCTCCCTGAAAGGAGACACACTGTCCAGTTGGAGTCACGGATATTTCTGCACCGTGTGCTAACAAAGAGTGGCTGACACAACAGAAGGCTGTGCTGCCATTCAGGGAGACCTGGACAGGCTGAAAGAAACCTGGTTCAACAAGGGCAAGTGTTCCTCCCACCTGGGGAGGAACAACTGCATGTATTGACATACATCCTTAGGGACTGAACTGCTGAGAAGGACCCATGTACCCTGGTAGAAAGCAGCTTGACACTGAGTCACTAGTGTGTCCTGGTGGCTAAGAAGGCCAGAGGTACCCTGGGGTGCATTAAAATAGGGTGAAGAGCACTGGAACAGGCTTCCTAGACCAGCTGTATAATTTCCTTCTACAGAGATATTCAAAACCCAGCAGGACATTTTCCTCTGTCACCCACTGTAGGGAACCTGTTTTAGCTGGAGGCTCGACTAGATGATATCCTGAGGTCCCCTGAGGCATTCATGCTCCCAGTGCAACCAAGCTGGAAGGAAGGCATCCCTACACCTAAGCAGTGACCTGCAGTCACAGCTGGATGCAGCTGGAGCCACCTGCCTGGGCAGAGGCTGGCACCCTGCTAGCCACGCTCTCTTTAGCCCCAGAGCTCCTCAAGTCTGGAGGATCAGCTGGTTGCCTGTTTGTTTTTGCTGTTCACAAGGTCTCTCTGAGAGCAAACCAAGAGAATTTGACTCAGAAGACAGGAGATCAGTGATGGACCCCACGCTGCATCCAGAGTGCACAAAGCCCCCATCCAGCCCCACCCAGCACACAGGGACAGTCCTGCACAACATGCCCTCCATCCTTGCACAGGTTGCGGTGTGAGGTTCGATTACCCTCATCGTTATCAGAGCTCCAGGGCTATGTGTTTTAATAACAGCCATAAAATTATCCAGTCCTCTTTGAAACCTTGCCACGGCATTTGTTTCAGTGACCCCCCACGGTAGAGAATTCGGCAGATTGACTATGTATTGTATGAAGAAGGATTTCCTTTTGTTTGTTCACAAAGCACTGCCCTTTAATTTAATCATACGTCCCTTTGCTCTTGTACAGTTAGCTGTACTCTGCCCGTCCCCCCTCCTCTTTCATACAATCTGGACATCTCCAAACCATTCCAGTGCTACCTCTAATTATTCCTCTTAATTCAGTTATTAACAAAAAAACGTCTGCTTGCAGCAGAGGCTTTGCGGATCTTTAGTCAAATTGATACAAATATTTTATTAAGATAATTAATAAAGTTCAGCACAAGCTTGTTTGGGAGGGCATTTAACAAACTGAACGGGGCTGAAATTTGAAACAGATGCAAGACATATTCATAAATAAAACCAGACCAAGTCAAACTGTGGCAAGCATAATAAGGCATCACTCACTCTGTTTGCTATATATTTGCAGACATGTTGTTAGCTGCATTTATTACAAAAGTTAGGTGCTTATTTGGAAGCTTTCACTTCTGCGAGCTTGTGATACTTTCCATAAAACAAGAACCATAAATCACGGTGCGCTGGTTTGAAAACCATGTACCTCCAGATAACCAGCACTTGTCATTAGATTGTCTGAAGCAGAGGATTAGCCCAAATACAGATGGAGAGGAAACACAGACTGTTTACGTTGAGTGCTTTGGACAAGAGCCCAAATAAATTACTATCGATACGGATATAGCATTTCTTAAGAGTTATATGGCAAAAAGTGCAAGAAAATACCCTGACAGAGAAAATAAATAAAACTGACAGGGGTTTCATTCTGTAGATCCTGTACTGTGAATAAAAATTAGAAACATTTAACCACTAAATCATTTTACCAGTATTCTAAACAATAGGAGCAGAGCAGAACGGTACTGTGCAAGTTCAGAACTGTCTCTTTTGCAGGCTGGATAAATATTCAGCATTGTAACACTTCTCACACTTCCCATACACCGCATGACCTATTTCCCAGTCCTTTTTCATGTGGGACAGGTTTTAAATAAAATAGAAATTCCTCTTGCTTCTTACAGATTGGAGTTGATTAAATATTCTACTGATAAAGGGTAAGCAAATGTCAGATTCAATATAATAAAAAGAGAAATGAGAGTTCATACAAGCAGCAAAGCAAACAATCCATTTTCATACTTTATTAGAAACATTTATTGCCATAATGACTGCATTATACTAAGCAAGCAGGTGGAAAGGTGCTCTGCGCAAGATATTCTCAAATATCTTTATTTTGAGGATTTTATATCTCCAATATTTAGACAGATGTTTTATTCCCTATAATATAGTCAGAGTATGAAATGCTGTAATTTCAGTTACTACATCAGGATCAAAATTGTACTTGAAGATCACGGCCTGTCATTGTGATTTCAACAATAATGGTAGCCCATTAAACGCTCAATTTTTCTGCTTTGACTTTATATTCCCAGCGGTGAGTTGCTTTAGATATAGATGGTAGAGCTCCAAGCTCACTGGCAAATGCTCTGCCCAAATCTGCGGAACACATTGCGACTGCACTCCTCAGCTATTTTGCCTCCCATACGATTTTATAGATACGCAAGTCTGATCCTGGGCCTGCATGGAAGTGACAGAGATAGCCCGCTTTCCCTTCTGCAGGCTCCACCGCTATCAAACAGCTGGCGCTCGTTATCTTAACAAACAGTGGGAACTGTAATTAAGCAGATCTGTCTTCAATAAGACACCAGTGCCACCAGTGCTACCCTTTGTAACAAGAATAGTTGCTTGTTTCAGAGCTTGACTTTTTTCTTAATTTACCAAATCAGGAAGTCAAGTCAGCAAATAATTTAACAAAAGATTTCATTATTTTGTTTCATTTAATTTAAGAAAGAATGTAACCTATGTTCAGCGCCCAGGGCCCAGGCTTGCATTCCTCCCTCAGTCAAACTCCCCATTAAAGCCAATGGAATCGCGGGCCATATGAGGAGCACAGGAGCAGCTCTGCTCTTTGGATTCTCCTTATTACTTCATGGCAAACATGTTTTATTTGCAAAGGTTCTTCTACTTTGCCATAAATTCTGCAATACGCATCAGTTTGAGTTTAGGATAAAAAAAAATATAAGTTAAAAAAGGAAAAGCCTGACATATTAACCGAGAAATTTACTGCCCAGCCTCTTCTTTTTATTAACAAAGATCATTAAGATATCAGTTCTTCTTTTACTGGCAACATTCCACAGGCAGAGTATTCACAATGTCCGGGACACTTTCATTTTGTAATCTGGAGGATACAGTATATTAATTTTCAGGATTTATCGCAAGAAAAGTGCAGTCATACCAAGTACAGTAGGTGTAACTAACTTTCGTGTCAAAAAAAAAGGCTGTAAAGAGTGCCAGAAGATCTGCCGGGCTAATAATAAGCTAAAAGGATATAAACTTGATTAGTTTCACTTAAGAAGCAAGAAGATCAAGTAAGTCTAAAGTAAGCCTGAAAAGGCCTTTGCTCTTCCTTCAACTTCATTGGGTTGAAGAGAATCACGGAGCTTATTGCCATGAGATACATGCCATGAAGCCATCTCCGTTACCAGCTCTGTGATAATTAGCACTGTGCTGCACCCCCCTGCAACCACACCAGCAAATTTTGCAATTCTGGCCAAAGCACCAAAGTCTTTGCAGCATTTCAGTGCTGTCAAGTCGTGCCATGTTCCTTTATGTGCCCTTGGCTTCTCAATGCGTCGCCTACTGGTCAAAAGCTTCCAAGTACCAGAGGGAAACTTCCCCAAGTGGAGGATGAGGGATGCTTTATCCCTTACTCTTGTGTATCATTTGATAGGACAAGAGGTGATGGCATTAAGTTGTGCCAGGGGAGATTCAACTGGGATATTAGGACAAATTTCTTCTCTAGACAGCTCCTCTCTCACTGTTTTCTCCCTTTACCCCCAGTTAACCCAGTAGTAACTTGACTGAAAAATGACTTCTGGTTATTCATGAAGAAAATCACTCCAGTTTGCCATTCAAGTCCAGGGAAGAGAACACAGACCAGAGTCTGTGCTCCAGGAAAAGGGGTCGGACAATGGCTTTCCATCACCAAGCTTTTCCCCAAGTTAAGTGCATTGTGATGGGAGCGGCATCCTAATGAAGAAAAACAGTGTATTATCAGATGTAAATTGTAGTTAATGGTGCATATGGTTCTGCATGCTGATATTGATTATTACAGATTAAGATACGTTTCAGGATGGAATATAGTTGGTCTATGCGGTGACACCTGCAAATTGGGATGTTCCATTGAGGGACACACAGAGGTGGCACCAGGAGGGCAATGAGGACCCAAGAAGGGAAAGGAATTGGTGCAGAAAATGCACCTGAAAGGGATGAGCTCCCAAAGGGAAAAGGAGAGCAGGAAGATGACTGAGAGTCAGAGGGGAGAGGGTGACGAATGTGAGGGCATGAGGCAAATGCCCCAATGCATGAAGTGAGCTGAAACCTGAGCCTTAAGAAGAGGAAAATTATACTCATGACCATCAGAAAAGTGTTGCCAGGGCAAAGAAAACTGCAGGGAACATCAGAGTTTGGGATGTCCCTGGATGGGCAGACAGGAGGCTTGTGCCCCAAGGCAGCACTGGGAGGTCAGTACTCAGCACTGCTCAAAGCACAGACCTAACACAGATAGCATGTTTTTCTCTCCTTATAATGTCCTGCATAATCTCATTGTATCTGATTATCAAATGTACAGGTTTGTTAGAAAGAGGTATAATTGCTGTCGCAAAGATCTGACATGCAGAGAAAGTCAAAGATGTACGTTTGGAGAGATGGTTGGCTCTATTCCCTGGTTTTGGCTGGAACACAGAAACTGTGTTTGCAGAATAAATTACTCACTGTATAAACCACAACACATGAAAAAAAACTGTAAGAATGGTAGATTTGGGCAATTACCAGATCAAATGAGTTTCAATAAAACCATGTACAGAACCCAGAGGTTTAAGTGTTTCTCTATGCAGATAAAACTACTAAAACAATTCTAAAAGCTTTTCTTTAGGAACTGATTTTAGTGCAGCCATCAACTTATTTTTTCCCCACCTTTCCTCTTCTGCAACTCAAATGTTTTTGTTGCAGGTTCCTTTGATACCTTCCATGCAGAGCATCCAGGAGATGCAGCAGCTCCCTCACCCTGACACCGCTGCATAACCCTTGCATCCAAAATTTCCTCCGACAGAAAATCCAAGTGCTCAGCCCTCCCAGCCCAGCACATACGCTGCTGTAACTCTGTTTTCAGTCTGTTTCTGCTACAGGAAGGACCAGAACATGAAATCTAACCACCAAGTGCCTCAAAAGGGTTTGGAGTGGTCCAGGCTTCGAACCGCTCAGTGTAGGAACAAGGAGGACAACAACTGTAGATCTACTTTTGTTGGCCACAGGAGAGAAAATGTTTGCACCACTTGCTCCAAGGCACAGCTCGTGCATGCCATGAAAAAACTATGCTCCCATCAGCAAGAAACCTCCTAGGAAAGCACAAAACCCTACCAGCTCATGTTTCAGGAGGCCAGACGAACAAAAGGCTTAGCAGAGGTAATTACCTGGAGCTTTGGCAAAGCGGGGCCGTGCTTGCTTGCACACAGGCGCTGTGCAGCCCTGCCTGCTCTCAGCGCCCAGCTCAGCGTGGCTTTGAAATTGCAATGTGCTTCAGCTGGACTGGCTTTGGGGATAGGAAGGCTCAGTCAACACCGCAGCACACGTGGCTGGGAAAGCTTTTTCTGTGGTGGTTGGTTTGGTCCTAATTTGTCAGTAAAGCAAAGTAGGTCAGGTAGGGGGAAGAGTAACTCCCCGCTCTGGGCAGCTGGAAAATGTCAGATTAGGAAAAGTATAATGCAGGAAGTTCCTAGATTTTGGGGGCTGGAATCAGGTGATCTCTGAGGTCCGTTCCAACCTGAGCCATTCTAACACTTATCTGGGAATCCTGAAAGCAAACTCCCAGATGCCATGCTGGATGTCCCATGAAGAGAAGACAAGAGCAGGTGATCTCAGTGCTGCGAAAATGAAGTCATGACCTGGTGGCTGACCCCTGGCATCCTGCTGCCTACTTGTCCCCAACTATACCATTAATAATTTGAGCACCAAAACACAGCCGTGTAATTAGCAGAAGAAACTGAGGGCTCTTGCTGCAAGGCTCGGGTTAAATTAGCCATTTATGGATTTCTAAAAGAAAGGAGACTAAAATGTTTTATAGTGTAGTTAAAAGACCCATTGAATGATTCCCTCATGTTGAACATTTCCTAATGTCAGAAGGAGGGTGGATGACACAGGAATCATAAATCCAATTGAGAAGTGTTAAAAATCACTTTACTCTGCCAACTTACTAGAAATTCAATAAAATGGTACGGGAGAATTTATTTGTGTATGTGCAATTGATGCGTGTGAAATTAAAGCCGCGGAAGTGCCCACGTGTAATATGGCACAACAGGGCCTCACACACACACCCTCATCTCAAAAGGGGTGATAAGTGGGTGCAGGAGAACTATTTAGGATGGATGGCTCTGGGAGGCATCAGCAGTGTGCGAAGATGGAAGGAATGGAGAAGGGATGAATTACTGGGTTGGATTCTGGCTGGTGCCTTGTGATGCCTGAGCACTTGGGACAGCCCAGTGCCTCCATCTCAGCCACTCTTTTTGTACTGTAAATTAATTCACTTTTTCAATGCACAGAGTGGGACTTTTGAGAGGTATGAAGTGACAAAACGTGGCTTTGTTTTGCAGCTGGATTCCCTGTTTGTATGTGCCTCTGGTGTCTGACTCGGCTGCAGTTCCATCAACATATCCAACAGAGCCCGGGGGCAAAGCTGCAGAAAAACACCCAGCGCATTCAATTTACAAACAGAAATAAACACCTTTTCAGCAGGTTCTACATAATCACCAAGCAAAACCAGAGGAGAAAGGGGGGGAAAAAAACAAAAAGCAGAACACAACATTTTTTATCTCGCTGGCGTCTGGCGGTGACCCTTTATTTTCTCAAGGAAATAATGCTATTATGGAGAGATGTCTAGCACTGGGATCTGAAGCAGCACTGCAATCTCCTTGCGTGTCACTGCTGGCTCTGGTGTCCCACCTCAACAGAGCTGTGCCCACGCAGGGCTGTGTCCCTTGTCCCTATGGACTGCACATCCCTGTCCCCATCCCCGGGACCGAAGCCACCTCTCCATGTCTGAACCACAGCCACACCACAACAGCTTCAGCTGAGCGTGTGAAAATAAACCAGCAACGAAAACATCTGAAGCAATAAATTAACACACACAGCAGGGGGTGAGAGCTTAATCCTCCCTCGTGCAAACAGCCCCTGACACCCATTCCGCGTACAGGCGGTGGGACATGGCAGCAGAACCAGGGTGTGATTTCTCCTCCCAACGTGCTCCTAGGCATTGCAGTGGGTTTGTGATGTGGTTCTGGGAGGGAACTTGCTTTACAGTGCTTGTGCACTGCACGCAGGTTAACTCGTCTTTCTTTGCATTTCTTTGGCTTCCTTGTTTTGATTTGCCAAGAAAGCGTGTGCTTTAAGTTTAAGCAGAACTTTATTATTTTAGGTCTCTGCTGAACGTCTTACAATAACAGCTCATTCTTCATATGAGGGCTAATAATGTCTAACTAATGCTCACATAACATAAAGCATTACAGTCTTGACTGTATGCATTTATTTGCAGAATGATTAAACAACTGAGATAAAACCAACACAAGGCTGAACGTTAGCAGCTGGCACCCAACACTAAGCATATTTACTGCAATCTCATATTTACTGCAAAGAACCATAATACCTATTATGAAACTCATCTACTGACTGTTTCAAAATACATTTTTTAATATAACTGATGTATGTTTCCACAATGCCTTCTTTCAGGAAAATATCTGCCTGGTATTTAGCACCGATGGCCAGATAAACAAAACTGTTGTAGCCAAGAACCTTATTGCAAAATTAAGCATCCAAAGAAACGTATGTAATGTGGTGCTCTCCCTGATATCACCCCAAGCTTTCAGGTCCGCCCATGTAAAACTACACTGACTTCAGCTTTTACTACAATGCTGGGTCTTCTTACCTTCAGCTCCAATCTATATTGAAACTGAAGAAACCCATGAGCTCATTGAGCCAATCATTGGGCCAATTGAGAGAGCACTGACTTTTTTTTCCCCTTCTTTGGCTGGAATTCAGAAATTGGAACACGAGACGAAAAGATGGAATCCATAATTTGTGCACAGCTTCACACATCCCACATTGATCTGCTGGGTGCAAAACAGCTTTCTCTATGAAAATATCTAGCTGCTAGTGATGCCAAGACCTTCTGGCTCCTTTGAATGAGCAATAAATAATGACAAGATTAAGTGCACAGACTTCCACCAATGCACATTTACGTTCCGTGGGTCAGATGATAGAGCTCAACACCATATTCACCACCAGCATCACCTCAAAGGCAGTTTGGGACAAGAAGTGATTATATGGAGACTACCACATCTGTAGGTGCTGGCGCTGCTTCTAAAGATCAAGGCCCATCCGCCCATGGGGTTTCTCACAGGCTGCTCCTTGCCCATCTCACCAGCCACCAGACTGAGCCATTCATCAGTCTGTACCCGGCACTTACATTCCCCTTGGAGCCATTCAAAAATTCAGCAGAACTTTATCCAAACAGCTTCATACCCCAAGCACTATTGAAAAATATGAAAACTTAATGAGTTTGGACAGCAGCATCTCCACTTTCACTGAGAGAGCACTGGGAGCAGCAGCGTGTGAGCAGCCCCAGCCCCAAACTGAGAGCATCCAACAGCCCACCTGGGAAGCACCACCACAGCTCTCACAACAACTCTCTCCCTGTGCACTCCACGGCCATATTGCTGTATGTCTGTATATCACTCCCTTTTCCCACTGCTTGGGGTTTTGTGTGCGGAGGGTGTGTTTGGTTTCCTCAGGCAGTGCCCCTCCACAGCACCACATTGCTCAATGTGGCTCCAGGACCATAGGATAATAAAAGTAGGCTGTGGTATTGAGGAAATGATGTATGCCTTCATTTATACCTAACAAAATCAGACTTGATTCTTCACCTCTTTGCAGCACGTACACAGTGGTTCGCACTCGCAAAAATTGAGAGCAACCTCAACATTAATGCCACCTCTCTGACAAGGTAGTTTTATATACTCAATTACCGCCGCATTATCTTTCATCTCTACTGTATGTGAAAACAGTAAAAACCAAATATATTTCACTTACCTTTCCCTCATTCAAAAGAGTTTGCCTTTGTCTTCCTTTACCCTATTCACTGACAGCAAACTTCATGAATTAGCTGGCTCACAGTATAACTCATGCATGGAAATCCAATATAACCTCTTGGCTATATAAGCAGGAACACTCCGCTTATCGTAAACTGAAAGAATTTTTACTAGTTAATTAAGATTTGTTTGCTTAATTTTTTTTTTGTTCTTTTTCAGGCAGTTCGGGATGTTGCCGTTCTATCATTTGGCTGGGAAAATGGTGATGTATACACTGTATAAAAGTGCCAAAATAAGAAATGTTAGACCGCAGTGTCTCGCGGTTGTAAATCTTTTTTTCTTGTAATCCTAACTTCATATTTCCATTGAATTGTTCCTCTCGAGCTGTGCAGACAGTTGAAGTATTTGAGCAGAGTCACACACGCTTTGCTGCTGCTAACAGCCTAAAGTTAGCAATCGGGAGGTGCGCATACGGTGCTGAGCGTGCTGTTGGCACTCCTCAGGCTGCAAAATATTACAGTGCACCTTATATAGTGCTTTGCTTTCGAAATTTCCTTTGCACTTTGTTTACTATATATTCCAATAGTGTAATATTAAACAAAAACAGTGTGTCCTGTGCCAGAATGATTGATTACTACACCGTGGCAAGGTCACCTCCTAGGAACAGGCTGAGTGCAGTAAGGGCTGTCTGACTCATACAGTTAACACTATATCCGCATTGTATGAATGTCACCAGCAATCCAGTGATTTATTGCTTGGAAGGCTCTGTTCAATTTTTTCTGCCTGACCAAATTGCACATTTTCTAGAAAAAGAAGCAAAAAAATTTCAGCACATGGATTACCCCAAGTCCTCATTTCTCCCACTAGGTTCAACCAGCCTTTTCAAAGATGCTGATCATCACAACCTTATGTTTGGCACTTTTTTTCCACCCTCTTCTGCCTGATATTTAGCAAAAAAAAAAACACCCTGATTATTACACTAATGAAAAGGTGCAGCAGAAGATGAAGGGTTTTTTAATCAGATTTTGGTAACATCTGTGGGCCGGGAATAAGGGCAGCTGTATGTTCTGTTCCTTAATTTTAGTAAGATTTACTCTGGATATAAAACGTCAGCCCCGGGCAAAATTTAACTGGCTAAAAGAAAAGAAATGATAGTCTTACAGAAACCACCCAACTCAAACTGTTTGAAAACAGTGACTGAGATTAATCCCTCTTGCTCTAAGAAATTCCTACTTTCTGACAAAGAAGATATAATTATAGATTGAGAGAAATGACTTTCAAAATTAACATTCCAGCAGTCCCAGACATAATAGATACATTCATCCCTGTTGTATCTGCATGGAAATCAAAGGAGATACATCATGTTTGAATCCGGGCTTTTATTTTCAGGACATATAGCAGGTTTGTGGCTGGCTCGTGGAGCTGGAACTGTGCTGTGCCCCAATGGGAATCCATGTGAGGGCTGCAGACAGCGGGGTTTGCTCCTCTGGGACATGATCTGGGATCTGGAGCCAATGGAAGGGGCTTGGGAGGGCTTTTGGCTTAAGGAGGTGATGGCTGTGAGTGGAGGTGGCATTTGCAAACCACCTTTGCCTATTTATCTTCTTTTTTTACCCTTTCCATAGCTGTAAAATCTGCTCTGTTTCCCTTTCCATGCCACCCTTGTATCACTAGGCCTCAGCCATTCTGGGATCAAAATAGCAACAGAAAACATGGGGTTAAAACCAGCCTTTTTTCTCAAAGCACAAAAACATAGCTAGGTAATGTATCATAACAAGTGCTGTATCATGCATCAATTAATGCTGCATCTACTGAACTGCATGTGGCACAATAAGTGAGATATATTGGGTCTCCCGAACCCATTAAAATTACTCAGTTTTTTCCACCATGACAATAAGCATATCTGTGCAATGAAACTCCCATTACCTGCCTGCCCCTTCAAAGTGCTCTCTAAACACAAGCTCAGAGAGCACCATTTAGCAAGCACTGACTAGAACGAGGTGTCTTCCAGGCACCAAGACCAGCATTCTTCTTCTCCTGTGCATACCTGTAGACTAGTTCAACATTTTAATTTAAATGGGAAATAAAGGAAATGAGAAGGAAGCCAGGATCTAAGTACAAACAGGTATGCTATAGTTTTTGTCCTTAAAATACAATGATGCTCCAGTTCAACTACGAAGAGTTTATGGGTCTGGCTTATTTCAACGAGACCAGAAGGAGAAAATGCAAAGAAACACAGTTGCCCACCTGAGCACTGGAAAGCCCAGGCATCCTGCCTGGGGTGCTGACATGCCGCCACGAGCACACTGCAGCAGCTCCATTACCTCCAACACATGACTTTGGTCATACTTCATCTTCTAATTGATATCTGCCACTGCCTCATAACTAACGATGACTAATGGTAATATCTGGAAAGACAAATAAAAGCTAATGCAAAACCAGACTGTGGTGCAGCTCCCTTTGGAAAGCTACCGGGCCATTAAGAAGCAATACGAGGTGGAGATTGATGTGCCCCCAGGGCTGCTCCCAGCGATGTGGTGCTCTCTGGCCAGGGGCAGCTCACTGCACTGCTCCACAGGAGGGGATGAGCCCTGCCCACCACCATTCCACCTCACTGGACTCTGCCAAAAGGCAAACACAGACCAAGACATCCAACCTCACTGGGACGCGCCCGATTCTGTAACTGGGGAAGTTGGCATCCCAACACGAGGACACCTTGCTTTCCCTTATATGTGGTTTGTTGGGGTTTGGTGGTTTTTTTTTGTTTTCTTTTTTTTTGTTGTTGTTGTTGTTTGTGTTTTTTTTTTTTCCAGCAGCTCCACAACGTGGCCCTTTGGATGCACATCCTTAAACAATTAAATCACGGAGTGTTATAAGCAGAAAGTGACCAAAAACACAGCTTGTTTCCAACAGGTACCACCTCACGAACGCACAGCAGCTTATAACAACGTAATGGCTTGATTAAACATGCTGATTTTTCACAAGAGTCATCTACTGCATTTCAGAAAAGTTATGCTCTTTTAATTACAAAGTTTATGTCACCCGGTGCAATTTTAATGTAATGAAACATTAAACTGGACCTTGTGCTTGATGTAAGATAAAATTATTCATTGAATATTAGACCACTAGGCCACCTACTGTTCTTTTACAAATGGTTGAACTATCACGGGGTTACAGAACTTAACATGTAAATTGCAGCAGAAGTTATAATTTCTGTTGAGAATCCCAAAAGACTGTCGTTTAAGTCAAATATATGAGTGAAATTTTGCCTCTGTGCCGTAATAATGCAAGGAGGACGACCAAAATCTGAACACATCTCGAGTAATTATTAACCCAATAATAATGCACTTCCAGTTATTTAATCAAGAGCCTTAAAAAATTATTAATGGCAAGTTCTTCTTCTAAAAATGGAGTTTTAAACAGTGGCATTTAATTTTAGGGATAACAATACTTGATCTAGCCCATTAGCGAGATCTTTTGTAAAGCCAAGCAGCTCACGCGTTCAGAGCAATTCCTGCTCTTCGTTGAGATCATTACACTGTCTCGTAAGCGAGAAGAGCTTTATAAAATTATCTTTCTTAAAGTGAATTTAGTTCTCAACCGCGTATCGAAAATCTTGAGCAAGTTGAGCTAGATTAGAGAAGGGGATATGGCGTGGATCCTGCTCGGAAGCCCAACAAACCCAACAGATGGCTTCTGGCATCCCCAAAGCCCTTGGACGGGGCTCACCGTGCACGTATAAATAAGAGAGGGCACTTGCAGGAAAATTATTCGCAGCGTCTGCGCTCGCCTCCCAGCCGCTGCTAGAGAGGAATCCGAGCAGTGACTGTGCATCGCCCTGAATCTGTAATAATAGCACCTTTCCTGTCACTCTTTGTCCCTTCATTTTTAAATGCGATTGGGTCAGGAACAGGCAATTTACATTTTTATATAATCTTTGCTCAGGTGATTCAGCCACCCTGACGTTTTAGCATTTTGTGCAGCTTCGGGTTTCACCTCCCCTGCCCGTGCATTTCCATACGATGGGGGTTGCCATCCTCGCTGCTGATCCACATCTATTTAGCTTCTCCCCTCGCCCTACCTGCAGCCTGTAGCAGGTTGTCAGGGAATGAATTTTCATTTTCTCCCCTGTGAGTCCATCACGTGGCTGTCACCAGAATTTGCTCTGTCTGAACTCCTCCATCCCCCTGATTTATGGCTGCTCGATGAGAGGTTGGAGGGCTCTCTGTGCAGCAATCATCCGCACCCGGGTCCGGCACCCATCTAAAGTTAGGATTTCCGATGTAAATATTTTGTCCCCACGGCACAGCCATCCTTTACGAAATTATTAAATAACTTTTTGTTGGACCAAACACCTTTGGGATATTTTTCTGGGTCAATATTCATCAGCAGACCCCGTGTGGAAAGGTTAAGTGCACATTTCCTCTGCCAAATAAGAATGAATTTCAAACCTGATTGATTCTGGTCCTGGAAACCGTAAATACTTACTCCACATGGTAGATAGGTTACTAAGACCACTCATTTCCACATCTGATATCGATAATACCTTGCTTCCCCCTTATCAGTCCCTCTCATATTTCACCGGTGCGCGGCGTGCCGGGGCTCGGCCATGCCTGCCGGGTGGCCCCGCTCCCCGCGCGCTTCTTCAGTGGTCCTTGAATCTTTCACCCCTGTCACTCCTCTTTCATCATTATCTGAGGTGATCGGTCAGCCCTGTGCCACCACCTGTCTCTTCGATCCGATGCCAACAGTGCTCCGCGGAACTGTCACTCCCGCGCTCCTTCCATTTATAGTGAGTCTCATTAACACCTCTCTTCCCTCTGGCAATGTGCCACTACGATTTAAGATGACTGTTGTTACTAAACACGAGAAAAAATATGTTAAAATAGTGTTAAGAGCCTGATTTAAATCTATTAAAGCCCAACAATGTGGAGTTAAAAATCTCCCTCTGTGTTTGCGCGTGCTTGCGGGTGCATATATTTTACGTCGCCGTATTTATGCCCATACAGATCAGTACGTGTGTGCCTTCCCCCTCCCGCAGTCCCCACACCTCGCCTGGGAGCAGACACAAAGCCGAGCAGCCGGGATTTCTGCCAGGCACAGAAGGGGAGGGGAAGAGCAGTGGGAGGCCCTGAGCATCCCCGGGGAGCCACAGGTACTGTCCCCACTGCAGAGATGCAGCGGTGCCAACACGGCATCCAGTGTGGGCAATGCTGGGGAAGGGAAAGGCTCGCACCCATCAACCCCACACACAGTGTTGCCTTCCCTTATTTTTGCCCTATTTCCTACCCATGAGAAGATAGGGATAATAATCACAGAATCATAGAAATATGACATCATTAAGGATGGAAAAGACCTCTAAGATTTTCAAGTCCAACTCCAACCCCTCCCCACCATGCACACTGACCACAGCCCCAAGTGCTGCATCTCCACAGCTCTTGAACACCTCTAGGGATGGATTCCATATGCTTTTTGGGAAAACATTACATTAAAATCAAAGGACACAAAGGGTTTCTATCTATTTTAAAGCCTCAGCATGCTAAGAAGCATAAGAACATATAGCACTTAGCCAACTTCAAAATAAAAGAGAGCCCTTCTATTGAGCTAGATTCAACCCAGTACCCCAGGTTTGACCACCCCAAAGGCTGAGAAAATACAATAACCTGAATTTAGAACTAAAGCCAAATCTAACTACTGGTCCTTCTTCTAGTACTGAGGAATGGGCTATTTACAAGCCCACGCTTGGATACCCAAGCTTCATCTAGGTTGAGGACGTAGAATCAGAGAATGGCTTGGGTGGAATGGACCTCAAGTATCATCTGGTTCTGATCTCCTTTCCATGATCTAAACATGCAGGCTCCATTCCAGCAAGCAGCTCCCTGTAGGCTCCCTGTGAGTAAGGTGATGCTAAGAGAAGGGTAGGGAGCACCAAAATCGAGCAGGAAGCCATCTTGCCTTTTGGTTTTTAGTTTAGTTTTGGTTTTTTTCCTGCAATTTGGAAACAGTTATCTTTAGAAAAGTAAATCTATAAAATATTTACATACACACTGATATCCTAAATGTCAAGCCTTTGTGTGGGGTCAATTGGTTTTGCTCTGTCTTCATGTGCAGGCTTAAGTACTGAAATGAAACATTCTTGTTTCTGGCTCCTTACTGTCTACCAAGACAGAGGTGAGGATCTGGGGAGTAACTATGCCCTCAAACTCAGCAAAGCAAAATGTGTATCCAGTGGATGTAAATGTGAGAGGAGTGAGGCCAGATCTCTCCAAGTAACACTCAAATAATTCACATAAATCCCACTGACAGTTAGATGTGTTCTTTCATATGTTCACATCTCTGTGCAAAACTATGACACCTAGTCACCTCTCAGGCCAATTTTGGCATCATCTACACATTTGCCAAGGAAGGCTTTTGAAAACAGATTGTGAATGACATCATTCACTATAATCTGATTAAGAAATTTAAAACGTGGAAATCCAAATCATAATCCATTTCTTTTTTTCCCATTTTTTCCCTCTTTTTGAACCATTAGATACATGTAAAAGTTGTGAATATGAGCAGGAGGGTTTAAACGCTTTCATGGCACACAGCCCTGGCTCTGAGCAAACTGCAGCGTTGTTGCATTTCTTCCCCAAGGTGTGAGATGGTTATCTCCAGAGCATAGCATTCCCATCATGGGGCACAGACACTCATGAGGCCAAGGCGCTGAAGTGGGAGCTCACCTCCTGTGTCTCAGGGTACCATTCTGCATATATATACCTTGATTCTGTACTGCATCATATGGGAATGCAAAACCAACCCTAAAGGTAGCCAAAGCTCAACAGCCCAGAGCTGATGTTGTTCCCAGCTTTTAGTGGCATCCTTCCATCATGCCAATGTTGGAAATGTGATTTCTGGCCCTGGAATTTGCTTTCAGCATTATTGATCATCTAATCGCATTCTATGACCTGGAACATGGCTGTCAGTATGGTTTCTTACAATGTCCGAAGTCTCATAGGAAAGGTACAGCCATGAACCTGGGAAAAAGTCATGCTTTATGGCTACCCCAATGCATCAGATCTGTCCACATGTCCATCAGCACTCATTTGCTTTTGTGTGGTTAAATCTAAATTGAATGTCTTCAAATAAGCTGCCCTGCTCAGCACCAAGCTCTGGCACAACAGGAGAAACAACAGGTCAGACTTCACCTACTTGTGGATAGAGGCTTTGTGGCTCCTTCTAACAACCATCCTAATGCTACTTATATAATTATGAACAGTGTCAGTCATGTTACCCATTATGTTTTTCCCATCCATTCTACATACTTCTTATTCCACCTTCAGATGACCTCTATTGCAATACTGACAACCAAAGAAAAAAGAATCCACTATGGTTAGGAAGCTCCTGTGCTGTCTGTTCCACTCATCCTGCTCACCAGCAGTTTTATTACCTTCTGTCTGCCTTCCCTATCCCTTCTATGTGTGTTTGTAATCTGCAGACAAGCAGGGCTCTCCCTTTGCTGCAGCCATATACAGAACAGAATGCTGACAGATCCTCACCTCCAGTGCCACCTGCAAAGCAAGCAGGTGCAAATAACATCCAAGGCAAGCCAACATACTTTACATTTGCTAAAACGTGCTATCAAGAAGTTTTTTCTTTGATTTCAGAGAAGGGAACGTTCATATAATCCATGTCTCCATAATTCTATGATACTATAAATGAAGCTTAAGGTCCTACTGTATAGAAGAAATTATTAGAAATAGCAGTAAATAATACCAGAAGTCTCTACTCAGCTGCAGGATCCTGCATGCCTTGACTAAAGTGTTTTTACATCAGCTATGGTTTACCCAGGGAGCACTCAAGTGGGAATCAGGCAGGTGAGAAGTCTGCAGCTCTGACCTACGCGGCCACACAAGTCTCATTCACCCCATCAAACCTCCGAAGAGATTCAGAAGACTTTCCTTTTCCTTTTCTATTCCCTTTTAAATTAGAGTATCTGTAAAGAAAGTGGGAAGGGAAAAGGAAGAGAGGAGAGGAGAGGAGAGGAGAGGAGAGGAGAGGAGAGGAGAGGAGAGGAGAGGAGAGGAGAGGAGAGGAGAGGAGAGGAGAGGAGAGGAGAGGAGAGGAGAGGAGAGGAGAGGAGAGGAGAGGAGAGGAGAGGAGAGGAGAGGAGAGGAGAGGAGAGGAGAGGAGAGGAGAGGAGAGGAGAGGAGAGGAGAGGAGAGGAGAGGAGAGGAGAGGAGAGAGCAAAAAGCAATGCTGCAGACTGGAAATGTAGAATTCACTGAGGGCAGCATAAGCCTATCTAAAGGTGTCCTTCCAAGGGTGCCATGACACCAGGCCATGGGAGATGAGCATTGTTTCAACCCTCGTGTGGCCCTTCTCAAAGTTCCTGCTCCAAACACATTTGCTTCTCCTCTGACCTGCTGATTTGTTGATTTTTGTTGTTGATTTCCCATCTGTTAATGTTTGTTTTGTCATTTGTTTACTTCAAGTTAATGTTTCTTTGATTTTACTGTGCAGCACTATGAGGTCCTAAATGATACAAGCCTGTAAAAAAATAGATGATGGCTATTTATCATTATCATTATTGCACTCGGCCAGGCCTTTAGTTCTCTATAGACGCTGCTGCCTTCAGAAGGCTCTGACGTTTTACTTTTCATCTTGGGGACTTCTCTTTTCTAGGATGTAGCCCTAATAATGAACAACCAAAGAAAACTGTTGTCTTAATTTTCCCGTGGTTACGATGACACACAGAAACAACTCAAAACCCTACGTACCACTGCAGCCTTGGAATCCTTTCACCATCCCAACTACTTCTTTAAAAGACAAAGGTAAAAAAGAACAAACAACCAAATAGAGATGCAATTTGCAAAAGACTTGCAGAAATTCAAGCTGTCCCTGACTAAAGTGGGAAAAAAAACATCCTGAGTAACAGAGCAGGGAAAGCAGTCAGCAAAGTACGGCCTGGTAGAGGGAAATGGAAGAAGGTTAACCAAGTTAATCCTTCCCTATTTCCTCCTCTCCTCACACAGAGCCTGGAGGCTGAATCGTCATTAGGAACCATATAATTGACTCATCCACAGGATTTCCTTTTTGTGTTCTGAATTACAGCAAATTTTCCACATCCTTTTATTATTTTTTTTTCTTTCTTTTTTTTTTTTTCTTTCTTTCTTTTTAATTTTAAACATTTGAAGCATTAAAACAGCAGGAATCCTTCATCTCCAGGTAGAAGATCTGTCCTATTAGTGAGAACACAGAGCTATTTCTAATTCAGGACAGCACTACCATATATTCCCCAGCACCATTAAAATCTGCTGATTAACCAATGGACCAATGGATCTCCGTGTGCCATACAGCTGTCACATCAGATGTTTTCTCTGCTACAATTGGTGTGTAATTTTGCTGGGTTTAAGTGCAGAAGAGGGGAATTTCCTTGCGATGGTACAAATAATTCATCATAGGCTATGGCTCAAGATTGTTATGAGGGAAAGAAATATCTCACAGTTATACTGTAGTTCATCCTACACCTGACAAGAGAGTGTTTGGCACATACAGTGGAAGCTTGATAAAATGGTTTAAAATCAGACACCGAAAAGGAATTGCCAAAGAAATTCTTCTTCAAAATCCTTTTGTGCTGAATTATTTCTTTTTACCTGAGAGCCCCGTTGGAACACGGAGCACACAGCAGCTCTGCGATTAAACGCGTGCAAAAAGCAGCCTAATCACTCAGTGCACAGCAAAACGCCTTCGTTTCTGTTTTGTTTTCCAAACGGGTTTTCAAGAACCGGGAGAAGCTGTCCTATAGCAAACAGTATAAAACAAATGTTGCTAGCTTTGCTTCATTATGTGGTACATTGTAGCTTTATGCATGTACGCTGTGTGAACAAGAGGGTTAAAAGTTAAACAGTAGCCTAGGGCTAACACACTTGCAAGCTGAACAGGTACAAAATAGGCTTTTGTTGCTCTCAAACTATTACTGTATGTCTTTAGCAGAAACATAACAGGCATCTGTGTGCAAAAATGTATTTCCTTAAGGTTTCAGGTATTATGGAATGGGACTGTTTTAATGGCTGAAATGCCCATATGACCTTTAATCCAAAGCCATAAATTTGTCACTGTCTGAGGCTGGCAGGATATCATTCTTAATGAGGCTAGTTTTTAGGACTTTGTATATCAAGAGGACCATCGGAGAGTACA
The DNA here is from genome assembly GCF_039878825.1 of Excalfactoria chinensis. Lineage (NCBI taxonomy): Eukaryota > Metazoa > Chordata > Aves > Galliformes > Phasianidae > Excalfactoria > Excalfactoria chinensis. The sequence continues at coordinate 36,299,664 of NC_092830.1, forward strand.
GCAGGAGGCAACCTCACGTGAATTCAGGGTGCAGCGTGGGGAAATCATTACAGGGAAATAAAGGAGGGAGCCTCGCCGCGAGACTGTCATTACAATTCCAAATAAAGTAAGGAAGAAACAGCGAAGCACCACCAGCCCAGGTTATTCTATATTTCATAAAATGATAAATAACCGCTAGTCATGTTTATGTATAATGAATTACAATCCCGCCACATTTACCTTAGTAACATTTTACAGAGGTTGTATTTTACTCCCAACTACCAATTATGTCATCATCCTGGCATTTACCTGGACATAATGATACACAGCAAACCCATTCTTGTAACATAACTCACGGCTTAAAAGTGTTTGTAAAGCCATACGGCATCCTACCTACTCATAATGACTTGGATATCGCTATTAAATTTTACAGATTAAAGTTGACTAAATCTTCAAGTCTTGCGCCGGTTCCAGTGTTTCTTATTAATCCTAAAGGAGAAGATGCTCGGCTATTTAAATGTCAGAAACGAGGCAACCCTCTTTACTAACACAAAGCAACGAGCGGCACAAAGGAAAGGGCACTTCTTGAGCAACAGCCCATGGGGATGCAGCTCCAGCAATGGGGTCTATCAGGATGGGGTTGGATGCATCACAGGGATGTCCCATGGAAAAGAGGCTGAGCGACGCTCGCCCTTCCCAGCAATGCAGTGCAGCTCTCCTTCCTGCAGAACCCCAACCCTCAGTTGGAAATATCTATTGTAACGTTATCTTCCATTTATTCAATTTAATTTCGGTTTGAGGAGGAGAGCGTATAGATCTTTTTATAAGCTTGTAAGGTCACCAAATTTAAATTAAAGTGACCTCTTTTAAAGCGCATTAATAAAAGTACTATGCGGAGGGAAATTTAATATGAATGGTTAAAATGCATGGAATTCAGATTTTACTGTCAAACAGCTCAATTAAACAAATTGAATTTTTAAGCAACAAAAGGGAATTGAATCAAATTAGAAACAGAGTGGGATCTGAAACGCGGACGTTTATGAGTGATGGTCGCAGGGCCCTCCAGCACTGAGTTTTCTTTATTTGTTGCCTCAGCAGTTAGAGGGGTTGGCAGGCTGCAACACAAAAGGATAAAAATGGTCACCATTGAAACTCAGTTTTTGGCTCCCAATAAATCATCTGTCACTTCATCACAGCCCAGTAGATAATGAGCAATAAAGTTTTCACACTCAGGCAATGAGGAAGCAGACACAAGAAATACAGCTAAAGCTGCTGTCTTTCCTTTCTGGAAGCGCAAGGTGCTTTGTGTAATAAATGACCTCTGGATTTCTGCAAAAGAATAATTCCAGCCACGGTAGAAAAATAAAAGAACACACACACACACACACACAAAAAAACCTGTTTGGTTCACTAAAAATAAAACAGAAAACGAAAGCAAAATCTAACAACGTTATTTAGTTCCTTTAATTGAAGGAATAATCATATTATCCAGAAGAGCTGCAGCTATATATAACAGGAAGAGATTCTGGGGTATTACCTCTGAAGTTGCCTCACCACTGCCAGCAAAGCACATTGCTGCAAATACAATAAAGCTGCACAATAAGGACAGTTGTGCTTGAGGCCAATCTGCCCTGGCGGGGCTGCAGATGCCCCACGCATGGCACAGCTGCCACAGGGAACCTCTAGGAGGTGTCTCAGTGCTAGCAAGGAGATGTAGTATCCTCAGCTCCTATAGACTGAAAACAGGTCCTGACAAGGAGATTTTACTTAAATTATGTTTTTTCAATGGTATTTTGCCTTCCTCTGACACATTCTAATTGCTGTGTGGGTATTTTGTTGTTGTTACACCACAAGCCACGCCAAAATTGTTGCTCCTCAGTCCACAGTCACTTCCTTTTCATTCTTTCAGTGTCTCAACCCACTCAGGCTGACAGGGAGTGCCAAGCACACCCATAATTCAAATCTCACATCAGAGATGTTTCAGCAAGGGCATTCGGGATGGTTACACACAGAGCTGAGTTCATACACTAAATGTAAAGCTGAGCGCCCATCCAAACTGCAGCCCACAAAGTGCATAAAACGCATCGTACGTTGATTAAAGCTCTTAACGTATACCACCATTTGAAGTGACTTGAAATAAAACAATGTTCTTGTCATATGCAAATGACAACTCCACGTTTGCATAACGCGTCAAGGTAGAAAAATGCAAATAAACTTTGGTGAAGCCTGTAGTTTTGCCATTCGCTTATATAGCTCATTAGGAACTTGAAAGGAAATGGAAAGCTCGTCTTTTCTGAACTGTAAGTCAGCTAAAGAAAAAAAAAAAGAGCACTGAAGTCTGTTTATTTCCAGAACATGTAAGAGGAACAATTAACGCATTCATTGTATTGAACTGCTGGTACTGATCCGCAGCCCACAGAGGTTTTATATTGGCTTCTAAAGATGAATTTGAAGGCGCAGTTCTGTTACAAGAACGGTAAATGCAGAGGTAAATGCAAAGGGACACATTTTGCTGCTGGAATGGGCAACACCCAAAGAGGTTTTGCTGCGTTGGAAGAAGCCTCGGATTCACCCCAGCATCCTACAGAGCAGACCCGGGCTCCAGAAAGCTTCAAGGGTGAACCTTTGCAAGGAGAAAAGTTTTTCAGTGTCTCAGGACCTGTCTTCCCTCATTACAAGGTCTTAATGCTCCATGTGAAGGTTTATACTGTATTCTTTTTGTAATATTAAAGATGTATTATTTATACCGACTGCAGCCATGCCACGGAATACATGAGCAGAGTTTGTTTAGCAACACAGTGAAAAAATATTTGCTACAGGGGCAGTCTGGCAATATTGCTTGTTAAGGCATGCTATTTGTAAGCAAATTTATATGAAAAGTATGCAATGTCTAATACTAAACTACTCCAGCCCCAGACTGAAGGGTGATTTTACAAACGTCCTGCAGCACTCAATCATTCCTTCATTTTAATGTCTTTATTTTATGATTTTGTTGATGAAATACTACTTACCCAGTGCTCAAAATTCCTTTTAGGCTGCAGGCACTGGCTAGTTGACACGGCAAGCCATATTTTACGGCTATATATTTCAGCTTTCTCTGTCCAAGTTGGAGGACACAGTAGCCAAGATGGTTTTTCATAGTAGAAATATATTTTCATATTTATTTATTGATTTGACTAATGTATCTATTTTTCAATTCACATGCTTATGTTTCAATCCATTAAAGTGATTCATGGTCAAATAATATGTTATTGCAAGTACAAAGAGGAGATAAAACCACTGTACACTGGCTATAACACACGAATAAAAATAACAAAAATCCATGGCATGATTAAATATAGTTTTTAATCCCCCAATGATCGAGAGCAAACTGATGATTTTAATTATTTTTCTTTAAAATAAACAGAATTTTTTAACATTTATTTATTTTTCCTAAGTAAAACGCAATTACTGATTAAATAAGTTCTCGGGAATAAATATTCCCACTCAACCTAAGTGCTCAGCGTAAAACTAGAAGAAAGCATCAAAATGCCATCAAAATAAAGAACCTAAAAGGCTTTTAATTACTTCAAACAAGAACTAAATGACAACTGGCAGACGAATGCTGCTCCCACTGCCTTTGGTCAGGGCTGCAGCTCAGCCCAGCACTGCTGTTGGGACTGCAGTGGCTGCTGACCACCAGCATCACACCTGGAGCTGCAGGTCTTTGCTCAGTCTTCTGCGGGCAGATGGCCATGGAATGGCAAAAGGAGCTCAGGCTGCAAGAGCTGCTCAGTTTCCACTGAAGCAAAAGGAGAGCAAAAGCTTTAACATTTAAAATTGAGTTTTAGGGAGCCACGTTAGCGGGGAGTACGGAACAAGCTGCTGTTAATGGAAAAGGGAAGAAAAAAAAAAGAATGGATAACCTTAAATATTATGAAAGGAGAAAGATAATAAAGCAAACCCTGGGGAGAAATGTAGAGGACAGAAAAGCAGGACCAGAGAAAGGTTTCTGAGCCCATGGTGAGCAAACAGGGTGACATCTTCACTTAGACTCCAACTCCTTTACACTCCTTGCAGGGCCCATGATGGCTCAGTAATTACAGCTTGGCCATGGGAAATACGGGACACTTCATGATTTCCCAGATGTGGGGCACGGAGGGGAAGGATGGTGGTCCATCACCTCTGGGCAGCTGGGAAATGCCGCGATTCAGAGCGACTTCCAGGGCTGGCTGAGCCGCACCATTCCATTTGTGCACCCTAATGCTGGGAGAATGAAAAGGTAGTTTAAAGTCACCTTAGCTCCCCCTGGGAAGCAGGAGCACAGAAGGCTGTCAATGTGTTGAGGTAGAGCAGCTGAGAGGCTCTGGAGAGAGAGAGAGCTAAATGAATAGAAACTTGTTAAATGATGTGAGTTAATGAGAGCATTTTGGAATTAACCAGCTTCCATGACTTTAAATAAAACCCCAATGTCATTTTAAATTAGATTTTGTACATTTTTAAAACAGTTATTTATTTATTTATTTTTTTTTCCACGAGGTGCATCGGTGGGGAGATGGAAGCATTAAAATTTAATCTCCTCAGCACACCAGTGGTCAGATCTTGGCAGTTCTTTACGACGAGTTCGGGAATGTCAGTATAGTGGTAACAGCCAAGAGACTGGCCAACAGGTGGGGAAGTTTCTCCCCATGAACACCCAGGGCTGGATTCTGCTCTTCAGAGTGTGAGGGCCTGAAGCTTCCTAAGAACACATATGATGGGCCACCTTCCCTGTGCCCTACTGTGCCACAGTGGTGCCTCCAGCCCCTGCCTTGAGCTCTCCTTGTCACTGATAGACACAGAATGGCTTCCCAGCTGCTTTGGGTCAACTTGGCACGATGCTCCTACAACTACTCTTGACATGGATACACCTTGAGCAGTCATCATTTTCCTCATCCTTCTTTTATGGCTCTCAGGAGAAAGAAAGTGGCTGCAGTTTTTAATTTGTCCTTAGTATTTTGGCCAACATCTTCAGCAACGGGTTATTCTAAAAGAAAGACACCTGTGTCAGTTAGCAGGAGGCAAGAGAATATATCTGGAAGGAAAGTCAAGTCAGGAAGCACACCTGGGTGAGTGCGGCTGATAAATGAGGTCAATTCCTGCATCACCTCTGTGCAGTAAGCACAAACATTTCTGTTTCTATTTTGGAAGGTAACTTTTCACACCAACTGTGTATTGGTGGCAGCAATGCTTTCTTCATACCATATCAGAAGGCAAAACATTCGGTGAGGTAGCCACCAACCTGCCACTCAGATGCCCAAGGTTCGAGGTTCTCTTTTTGCAACATGCTCATAGAGAGCTTCAGATCTAATCTGACTCCTGGAATGATCTTTTTTGCAATTCCATTTAGAGGTCTAAATGATTTTTTTTCTTCTTTTTCTTGCTTTACTGCTTCTTGTAGGTACAAACTGGAGACGAGTGTCAGGCTCACAAGATCGATGTGAAAATGAAGTCTGTGATAATATCTCTGGCACCGCAGTAACAGATGCTATAAAAATATTTTAGTCAAATATAATTAATGTTGTTCACTCTGTGGCCATTAGTTGCCCTTCCACGACGCTTCACAGTCTGCAGAATTACTTTGTTAGCAGAGAAAAAGCCTGCAGTGATGGTGGATTAACACCAGCACTTCTGCAGCAGGGTGGTAGCCCAGGGGTGAACAAAGCAGGGACTACAGCAGGCTCCCCCCGAGGACAAGATATACCCCCAGGGTGGGCAGGAAGATTCCCCTAAGACATTTCTAGGTCACACATATCTTTATGATACATATATAATAACCAAATGCACATGAAAGTTTTCAGTCCCAAAGAAACAGCTCTGGGCAAAAGTCCAGTATTTCAAATGGAGTCACTAAAGCCTAGGGCCAAAGCCTGGGCACTAATGGTAAAAGGATGAGGATGCTGGGCTGCAGCATGTGCAGCTGATATGGGGCAGAGATACTGAAAACTGGCCACAAAGTGGAAGGGAAAAGAAGGGAGAAAGAAAGGAGAAAGAAAGGAGAAAGGAGGAGAAAGGAAGGGTGGGGGACATGGAAGAAGCCCCTCTCCTTTCCCATGCACACTGCAGACCATTCCCTGCATGCACCAACAGTAAACTTAACACCAAGGCATGACTTAAAAATTCACAGAGCTTTTATATGCTAATTACTGTTATTATAACTGGCCCATGAAATAAACACCTCTCCCAATTATGCAGAATGCACAAAGTCCTTCAGAGACAGAAATGGCACAATAAGGTTTACTTCCCAGCATAACGACAGAGTGAGAAGAGTGTAAGATGAATAATAATAATAATATGGTACATATAACGTATGTTTTAATTAGGCAAAGGTAATCAAATGAGGTTTGTCACGATTATATTAAGGTCAAGTCTCCACATGCTTTCATCAACAACATATTAAGACAAGAGAGGTGATGCCAAATTGGGGTTTATACCTAATCAACATAATTAAACAAAGCAAGAACATGTGTTTAGAGCTACACCCACTTTACTGATCACTCTATTTTAATTACTCTCGTAGTGTAAATATTAGTACCAAAATAACTCCTAATTAGAATTCTCCCATACAAACAGAAAATACAATCTTCTTTTAATTTGCTATTTTTATAAGATGGATGTACAATATCTAGGTCTTTTGTATTAGAAACCATTTCAGAAGTGCGTCCAGATTATGCTAACCAGCCTAATACATTCCAATGTATTGACATACTGACTTCTAATGTGTGGGAAACGGGAAACCAAGCTGGACTAAAAAAGTCATGGGAAACCATAAAAACAAACTCTGCATAATTTAAACTGATTGGATGCTTCCCTGTAAGAAGTTCTAAGTTTCTAAATGCAAAACGCGGACATTGAAATGTGGTCAAGTTATGACTTAAATTAGAAAAACATGTTTTCCCTCGTTTCTATCTTGCAACATTTGGCACAACTCAAGCACTGGGGAAAGAGCAGCGTCGGTAACACTATTGAATGTGCTTAAGCAGCTTTACCATAGGTTAGACAGAAATGGGACCTAGGCGCTCAGAGGTCCAGAGGACAAGAGTTTGTGAGGGCTTACAAATGTTTAAAGCTGCCTACGACATTTCCAAATTCATTGGAGTGTTTTTAAAATCCTGACCTGTAGGACCCGATTTTCTACTCACATCTACTCTGCATAAAAGGCCAAGTAAGTGTATATTTTAATTACACCAGTGTTTGGAGTAAACCTAATACCCACTGAAGTGACCTCTTTCACACATCGCCTCTGGGGGGATTCGCCCCCAGTTTAGTCCCATGAGCAGGTCTGCTATCAGCAGTTGGAAGCTAAGAAATACAAACTGAAGACGTGGATACTTGGGGCAGTTGAGATTAGCAAAATGGTTGCTGCATGCTTACATACTTGCATGCTATTTGGAAAGGCTAAAGCTGGAAACCAAACCATCGCTTGAAAAAGTATCCAACTGAGACAAGGGTCGGGGTGGGGACTTTTCTGCCACTGATCTCCAATGCAGCACGACAAGGGTTAAAAATGTGAGAACTCCACATTATTAATGAAGACATGCATGCAGCAGCCCACGCGGTGCTCAGCACAAAGTGAGCCCTTCAGCACACACCGTTGGCAAGCGCTGGCATTAAAAGGACCCCAAATGAGTTAAGAAGTCTTCCACTCCATCATGAAGAATTGTTCTCTAGAGTAACGACCAGTGGGGAAATGCTTAAAACACTTACCATATGTGGCTAAGAAGGGTCTAATTTGTCCATTTGGAAATTTTGCCTCTTTTGAAAGGATAGTTAATTTAAAGTAATTTATTTCATAGGTGAAGCTTTATTCGGAGCGGTTAATATATCACCCTTGGTTGCCTGAACAATTAGAAATTGTCACCCAAGAAAAATGCTGCAGTTCATGTAAATAACTATTTACCTAAAGGAAATGGGAAGCCACGAGAGTCAGCGTACTTTAATGAGCCATGACAATAGAGGAAAAAAATATAAACCAACAAGAAAGAAGGAAAGAAAGCCAACGGTGCACTGAATCTGCTGAAGCTGACATGGCTTATGGTAAAAATGGGCCAAAACAAATATTATTTGTTGTGGAGGATTTTTTTTCCTTGTCGGAAATAATGCAGCTTGAAATTTTCAACAGACAACATACGTCCAGACCATTTGTTACTTCTAATGGCCTCATTGTTCTCCTGGCAGAAATAAAAAATTAGGGCACTTATGTCATTTACCTCAATTTCTAATTAATGCAATGGTAATAGAGAAACTGGAGCAGAAGGGAGGGGAAAAAAAAGAAAAAGTTGGGTGAAAAATGTTTCTCCTGGCCTTTTTTCAATTCGTCTTTGTTAACTTTCCTGCAGTCTTGCTCTCCTACCCATCAGGTAGATCGATGCCTGCACAGACGTTCCACAGCTCTCCAACAGGACTAAAGTACGCTTGCTGTTGAAAAATACAACACCTGAACTGTTGCACAGCCGCAATAAAAGATTCGACTGCAGCTCTAAGTCCTTTATGTTGCCTCACAGGGATGTGCCATGAAAGTGATGTCAGAAATATTATTTTAAAACAGGTAAGAAATCTGCACTTTGGGCTGCAGCTCCATCTGCTCGCTTTCTACTGCTCCATGCCCTACTGTGCAATGCATCTTGCAAAGCACACCACGGCCAACGTGTGCACTCACTGCATGGCAATGCAGAAAAAAAAGAAACCTAACTTTGTGCTAGGAACTTTGTGTTCCACCCATGCTGTGTTTTGAGCCATCACTACCCAAAGGCAGGGATTATTTTCCTGGGCCACAAAGATGCTTCCAACTCATTCTGGTTTAGATTATGTCATTTCATGTTGTTGTTGAGGGAAATGCATCACAATGCACCGATATACCTCTAAAAGCATCTCAGATTTGCCTTGTCATGCAGTACCAGTGAGTGTCCACCACTGTCTCAGTTTATTGGGCACAGCGGTCACCACTTGGTTCAGTGGGCATGGTGGTGATGGGTTGGAGGTTGGGCTTGATGACCTTAGTGGTCTTTTCCAACCATAATGATTCTATGATTCTCAACATTAAGCACTGAAATCGGAAGGAGGAGTCTCATTATATTTTTGACAACCGTCAAGAGAACTACACTTACTTCTTTGACATGATTCCATGTGTTGATCTTAGTAATGCCACTGAAATATTACAAGCTAAAAATGCATTAAATCCAAGTTTGAGGAGACTTTAGAAGAGACTTAGTCTATAGACAGTGTTACGTCCAGCAAGCTCTCTAGGAATGCTGATGGTGATCAGGTCCCATTTCTCACCCATGCTTACATCCATCCAACACCATGCCACAAAAATATTCACAGGGTGATAGGTTTCTTTATAAAACTTTATAAAACTCCCTGAGGGAGAGATGCAAGAAGAACAGAAAGTGAACTAAGTAGGCATACACAGAGGTGCTAGTGAAAGATTTTAATCTATTACACCTCAAGGTGCTTTTCCAACAGACAACGTGGAAATTAAGAGAGAGGACACCAAGAAGAAGGTCTGAGATTCAAGCCTCCAGCAAACATAAGCTCGAGTAAACGCCAAGCTCTGCTGCAAATTCCCATCAATACAACTCACCGTTGCAGCAGGCAAAAATGTTCTGCTGCTCCTCAACACGTTCTAACTTGAAGACCTATGCCCCAAATGCATGCCAACCAGGAGGGCCCCCTCTGCAGCCCCAGAGCTGCCATCAAACCTGTGGCCCACCTGGGCCTTAACATTTCCTCTGTGGGCTGGGAGCCAGTTTGGCTTGAGCCAGGTATAAACACAGGGCTCACAATAGCATCAGCAACTGGCAGGAGCTGAACTCCAGCAGCACTAGCAAGTATTGCTAAAATAAACATGTTACAGGCAAAGGTCACGATGCCTGTTAATATAAAGACTGTGTCGTGTATAATGCATTCAAATGCCAGAGTGAGAGAGGGAGATAATATGATCCATTTGCCAGATTCCTCCTTTTAGTTGTAACACGAAGCCATTCTGGGATGGAATGACCCAGAGATGATAATGAAGCGGATGATGATGCCATTGCCTGTGATAATGGTGTGACAGGGAGAATACCCTGGAAAACTGCACGAGCTGATAAGTGTAAAGGTATAAACAAACCCAAACAATATGGACTTATAAACATTAGTGCAGAACAAAAGAGAGCAGAAAAAGCGGAGCCAACCGAGCGACGTGAAAACAGAAAAAGACTTTGCGAGGGTGACTTTTCCCACAATTTTGGGAGCACAGTATTTCATTCGGAGCCCTTCAAAGGCAGCTGCCCCACATCTCGCGCTGCCACAGGAACAACAGAAGGCAAACTGCATGGCACGGCGGGGGGACCACCTCTCCCTACCAGGGAACAGTTTGTAGCAAACAGTCCGCGATATGAAAATGTATTTAATGCAATTAATAATTTAAGAAGTGAGAGCATGTGCTCTTGGAGAGTTAAATGCTTGTCAGAGTGATAGATGCACGCTTCACCACCAATACATTTCGTATGAAGAGCAGAGGGATTTTGCAAACTTGTGTTGACCTTGGGTTGCGGTATATAGGAGGCAGATTGCAAAGGCAGGCCCTGCTGATGGCGGGAGAGTGCGTCAGCTCTCAATTTACAGCCCTTTCCCCAATTAAAGGACTGTAAAAACATTAAAATTAATGCAGTCTTAACTCCAGAGCAGGCTCTACTTTCTTAATTAGTGCATAATTATTCAGTTTTTGATATCCTGGAAAATTATCACATGGAAATTATTTTAGGCACAGTAACAATAGCAAAAATCTCTCAAACCCCCCCTTCCCCCCCAACTCGATTAACATGTGGAAGTAATTAACACTTTATTACAGTGAAAATACTATTACTGCTAATGTTTAATGACTTTTGCCATTGCATCACGAGCAGGAAATTTAGAACGCTACAGAGCAACGGTCTGCTATAAATACAGTACAAAGATTATAAAGCGGGGTCAGATGATTCGCACTAACGGCGTTTAAGATGGAGATATGACATACAATACGTTTCCAAAATGTCATATGCAGGAAATATAATTTTCTTGATAAAGTCCACTCCTTACAGCAAAGCAGCAAGTGCAATAACGCTGGATGAGTACAGTAAAGGCAGCAGTGCTGCAGCCCTTGTAAAAGCCTGTTGTTAATCAAATCGAAACATAAAACCTGAAGCATAAAGTTATTTTCTCATAACAGTTTAATAGAAATTTCCAATCAAACAAAGGCCAAAAAGCGTTATTACGACATGAAGTTTCTTGTATAAACAACTTAAAATGAAGTAGGGGAAAGTTTCATGGGATTTATGGATTTCTTTATTTTTGTTATTGAGAGTGAATGTCTACTGTACATCTCCAATAAATGTCTCGAGAAATTATGCACCAGCTTTGGGTGATTCACACTAACAGCAATTAAGATGCTGAGTCCACATAAGTGTCAGCGAGGTCAGCGCTCAGGAAATATTGTTTCATTCTTGCAAGTGTGATGGAGCCAAATGTGCCTGAAACAAAGGGAGAGGGAAGGGAATGGAGACAGCTTTGTCTCTGGTTGGGCTTCTCCACAGCCACACCACGGGTACAAGAGATGAGGAGAACTAGGGCAGCGTTTGCTAAAATAGTTCCCCATCAAAATGAAATAGAAAACTGTTTTTAACACTCAGCACTGCCTTATGGAAATTCCCAAACAGCCAACAGAGCGAAGCAGCGCGATACAAAAGCTGCGCGCAAAGCAAATATGGAAGGAATCAAACAGAAAACAAGGCTGACCCTACGCAACCCCGGGAAAGCTCTATAAAGCCACTGTTTGCTTATTTGCTACTGCTTATGTTGTAGGAATGAGGATACATGAAGACGAGCAGTAATTGTAATCCAATCTGGGAAATTAGTTAAATTTTAATATTCTGCACCAATAGCTCAGAGGGTTTTCCACTTTTTTTTCTGGATGCTTTTAACCGTGTTCATTGAACTAGACCCGTTTCAATGGTTAGCTAATACTATTCATAAATTAAGGAATCTCCTGCTTTAGAAAAAAAGGCTCCTTGATCCACCGGCCCTGGACATGGATAGGAAGAATTTTGGCACAAGGACGCTGAATATAAATTGCTTTTTTGGAAGCACCTCTTACCAGTCAGCGTCTGGTGCCAACGTGCAAGAAGAATTCACCTGAAGTGGACAAAGCTATTCGCTCTGGGATTAACTTGTTGCAGTTGCAAATGAATCATGAAACCAGCTTTGGCAAAGCTGAGCATGGGTCCACAGTGGAACTGAAATAATGTATGTGAAAAACCTGAACTGGATTACCAGCCCATCTGGAATGCATCCGCCTCATGCATTAGGAGTAGCAGTTTCCTTGACAGAGGTTGTGAAATATTAGAATTCCTAATGGAAGAAATATGGTAGTGCAAAATGACACAAAAATCACACAACCTCATTCCCTGACACGGAACAGTGAAAATGCGAATCTTTCTCTCAAGGGTACTCTATCAATCCTTTGCAAACAAGGCACTTCAGCAGGCAGAGAAGGGAGCTGACATTGCTTAACCCTTCCGTACCACCACCGCCAGGCAGGGCAGCCTTCACTCATGCTGGAGAGCTTCCCTCTTTGGGGAGGCCAAGAATGGGAAGAAATGATGGCAGCAGTAAATCCACGGGCAGAACGAATTCCAAAGCACAGAGTAGGCAGTTGCAAGGAGCTGTAAACACAGGGACAGATTCCTGCAGCTCTCACATCCCTATCAGGTGATGTTCCAACTCTTCTAACCCCACTCACCCTTACAACACTACTTCTGGTAGATGCCAGTTTTAGGGGGAACCATGCCAGGCAGCCTATGGACAGCACTGACCAAATGCCACTAAGGACATGCTGTAAATAGTGACAGTAAGCATTGCAACGCTCCAACCAAAGCAGTATGACCACCTCATTCAGCAAACATGATCGAGGTAAATCAACAACTCACTGGAGCTCCAAATAGAGAATATCACTACTGTTTTGTAGATACATGTTTGTTTATGAGGAAAAGAAAATGACATTGGGGCTCTACTTGAGTGCACAGACCTGGGATAGATTTGGGAGAGAAGAGGCTGGGAGTGAACCTGGACCACCACACCAGCAGCTGTAAGGGCCACCACCAAGCCTTGTTTAATGGAACTTGTTCAAACAAATCACAAAATTATAGAATCACCAAGGGTAGAAAAGACCTCCAAGACCACCCAGTCCAACCATCCACCTATCACCAATATTTCCCACTAAACCATGTTCCTCAGTACAACATCTAAATGCTTCTTGGACACCTCCAAGGACACTGACTCCATACTGAGCCTCCTCTCCTCTAGACTGAACAATCCCAGCTCCCTCAGTTGCTCCTCACAAGCCTTGTGCTCCAGATCCCTCACCAGCTTTGCTGCCCTTCTCTGAACATCGTACAGGGCCTCAATGTCTTTCTTGTAGTGAGAGGCAAACAACTGGTTTGTTGATTAATGGGTTTTTTTGAGACCCTTGGTCATCTAAACAAATAGGTTTCCTCTGCTCCGGGCTCATGGACCATGTTCATATTTGGTAGCTTTGAGCAGACATGAGTTGACGATATTTTAAAGATGGTGCAATCCTGGACATGTGTAAGAAAAAGTGTAAAAATTATCCATCGTAAAATTAATCTTGCTGCCTTTGAGAAGGTACATGCAAGACAGGTTAACCAAGTTCACAGCTCTACTTCTGCCAGGGCCTTCCTGTAACAGCCAGGCCAACAGCACACTCAACTCGCCCTCTGCATGGATTTACTGGAGTCATCTTGGATAATGCATATCTTCAGAAGCACCCAACTGATTTAGGAACCCCTACATTTTTGGTTTCAAGTACTTTTGAAATCTCATCCCTATTCTCCCTCGTTGTCATTTATAAGACACACAAAGCTACAAGCTACTGTTTATTGCTACTTCCCTGTAGAAAAGGGAATAACTCAAAGATAGATTTTCTGTTTAGGAAATAGATCTTAGTTGAATTATTCAAAAAGGCTAACAATATCCAGCCCCAGAAAACTAACAAAAGGCATGGAAGGCAACAGAGCTAAGGGGCTTTTATACAGCAGCCAATTGTTATGACTCCTTTTAATTAAATACAAATGAATTAATTGATATGAAGTACTTCTAGGCAATTATTTTGCTGACATTTTGTCTCTTTTGAGACACACTTGTTTACTGTATGTATCATCCGTTAAAGCCTAATGCCATTCTACACTATTTTAAGCACATATTTAAAGAGTTAAACCTAAGTTTGTGCTGTCAGAAACTTTTACATTAATTTCATATTGGTGTTAATGGTACGCACATTAGACCCAATAGTATTTACATTTTTTAATCCATCTCCCGTCCCTAGGCCATCATTGTACATGAGATATGGAATCTTAATGAATTTTTCTAGTTAAAGATTTTTAAATAAATGAATAAATAAATAAGTAATGAAACGCTGATTTTTATCTCACTGTACACGAGTTTACTGGTTGATTTTTTTTTAAGGGTTTTTTTTTTTTCCATTCTGGCTTGAAATGACATATTTTCATCATTTTCCAAAGATACGCATGAAAGTACAAAAGTGATGGCTGGTTTCAGAGCCAGGTTTCAACAGCAGCAGTAATAAAATGTTAGTCCTTAAATATAGGTAGATAGAATCAAAGGGTTATCTGGAAAACCATGACTGACCAAAACAATTTCATCTCCTTTGATTACTTTGGGGAGGAATCACCGTGTTACTGTACAACACATCCTCCATTAAGCACATGAACCATTTTCATAAGTCATGGACATGGTCTCCAGTGATTCAGATGAGCAGGATGAGATCACAAGTGACTCAAACCCTTTAGAGAAAAGATGTGGTCAGCTCAAGGAGAAGGGAAGCCTCTGCAGAACTTTAAGCTGTGTCTTTGTGACTCACAGCTTGGCTTTATGATAGCCACTTGTTGGGAGCAACAAACCTTCAGCAAGCTGCTGGAAATGGAATGAGTTGTGGACAGTCTGGACATCCCCAGGTTGAACCCGTATCTTCAGGTCTGTAAACCGACTATCTATCTGATACTTTTCTATTGTGTACGTTAAAATCAACTGCAGACTGGAGAGCAATTAAGTTATCATTGGTGAACCAAATGAGCATACAGGAGCATGAAGAGCCTTCAGAGAAAGATCACCTGGAACTACGCACAAGCACACCTAAAGACTGAAGAGATCAGAATTCCATTGCAACGTAAGTAACCAAATGCCAATAAACTAAAAGTACATGCCAAGCTCTGGCAGAGTGCAGACAGAGCAATCCCACCAATGCAACTCTGCCCCAGAGCAAATCAACCAGATATGGTCTTCTACATCCACCATGACCTCCTATGTCCAACACAGCACAGTTAACAGATCAGCAGGATGCACTGGGGGCCCAATATGACACGTGAATGACAATTCTTCTACAGCACTGCAGAAGGTATATTTTAAAATGATGCCTCTTGTACTGAATGTGTAATTACAGCTTCCATAGATGTCACTGTTGAAAAAATGACAAACCAGTTTCTCTAAATTCTTATACTGTAGCAGGGTATGTGAATGGATGAGCTCTCATAGAGCAAATCAGACTCAGCAGCCTTTTCTCTTCAGTGGCTGAGGTCGTGGTTTTACTTTATCTGAGAAGGGATTTTCATGTGCTCAAATGACTCCAAGAGCTGAGACTGATATGTCTTGAGTATGTCTGTTTTCCCTTAGTGGTTCAAGCTATCAGCAAGCTCCTATAACCTCTCCTTTTGATCAAAGGGCATAAATGGACATGCAAAAACTAGGTTGAGACGGATGCCTGCTTTTCCTATTTACCTATCACCAGACCAGATATTTTGACACATTAATCATACTTAGAAAACTTAGCAAAAGCCATCAGTCACTTAACAAACTGTCCCATCTTTATCTGGTGGCAACAGATGACCGCCAACTATCTGTGCCTGATAGACAGACCACGCAAAACTCCTGATGAAAGGCAGCATGAGACCAAACAGCACAAAAAAAAACTTGGCACCACTCTGAGCAGCCCTCTAAGCAATGACAGAGGAAGAGATGGGTGAATGGAAACTATACAGGCATCCCCCACTGCACCTCTGCAGGGACCTCTGACAGTGACCAGGTTTTGGGGGGAAAAAACAGGCACTCATAGTTCCTGCCACCACCTGGAGAGCAGGGCTGAATGCAGAGCAGGCTGTGAATAACTCTGTGCTTTTTGCTCAGAACAGAGCTGCGTGCAGAGCTCCAGCTCAGTGCATCAGAAACTGCTCTCTAGCATTGCTAGAGGTACAAAGCACGGACCCGTGGCCTGTTTATAACAAAAAGCATTGTGTGTAGATGCCTTCTCCTGGCCTGACAGTGTCAAACACCCAGCCTTGTTAGATTACTTCCACTGGCTAAGCTAGCAGATCAGCTTTTTGGCTAACCAGAAAAAAAGCTGGTATTTCTGAAGCTGAAATTTCATAGCAAATCTCCTGAGATCCCACGCATGAATAATGAAATAATTGTGTGCCCTCACTCATTGCTCTAGCATGTTACCATCTCCCCCAGTGCTGCTGCTCCCATTTTCACGTAGGTAACATTGGCAGAGGCAATCCCTTCTGAAGGCTGACTTGTCATGCAACGTGCTCCGGAAATCACACAGTAAGGAACGATGGGAGGCTGAAGTCAATCTCCCAGCAAGAGATCCGGAAGATATTTCAGCCATTTCCTATTTAAAAAAATCAACTCACCCTCTCCCACTTTATGCTATTTCCTAACACCCCAAGAACCAGAAGCAGAACAGCCCCATAAATCCCAGCTGAGCTCTGGCCCCTGCAGCCATGGCACCGTGGGCAGCTGTAAGAGACACACAATGGGAGGGTTGGTGGTTGTTCAATGGGAAGCCCTCCTCTGCATGTTACACCCAAGAGTAAGGCAATCATACACTGGCGCTGCATCTTTATGCATGTATTTCTGGGCTTTACAATACAATAAAATTTATAGCTCGTATAATTAAGAATATGCCAGATTAAACAAATTAAAGCTCAGCTCTAAAAGCCAGAGCTCTATCAGATCAAGACATTATGCATGAAAGAAATTTCAAATTCAAATCAACAACATCTGAAGGCTCGGAACACAAAAGCCGTATATGAGTCGCTGGGAACTACAACAAGACCTATTTCCTAACCTCAAGGTAGAATTCATGGCACAGGGCATTAGGAGGTCACGAAGATTAATTGAGTGCAAGGGTTAGTTGGAGATTTGTGGGCAAGCAGCACTCACTGGTCCTGTGATTTCTTTTCCTCTCCTTTCTTTTTTTTTTTTTGCCATGGAAGTAAAATAAAAAAACAACTTCAGCTGAAATTTGCATTCATGAAAGGCTCTCTGTCTCTCTGATGTAGTCCTATGAGTGAGGCCATGAAGTGGAGAAGAAGGGAAGCCCAAACATCTTCAGCAAGGCAGCTTGGGAGCTTCATGGTTGTCCCCATGAAGGAGACATCAGGAGGTTTCTGGAGAGCCTCCACTCAGGGCCATGTGTCCTACATGGTGCCAACAACAGCCCCCAGTGCTCATGGCACAGGTTTCTCCACAAAGAAAGCCAACGTGATTTGGTTGTTGTATCCTGGGATGAGACAAGAGGAACTGAGAGACCAAAAGGACAGGTTCTTCCGCAGGAACCGACCCCATAAAATGTCCCCCCTGTGTGGGAGTGCATCAGTAGAACCACAGTATTTTGATATGGAGACAGTTACATGTGGCTGGAAGGACAGCTTACTTTGGCAGATCAGGGAGAACCAAAGAAGACGTAAAGACAAAAACATAGAAGAAATAAAGCTTCGTAAGGTTAATGTCCCCAGTTTTCTTCCACCCCATGTCATCATTTTTCCAGATAACAGTAAATCATTGTTTGGACCCAGGATCTCTTTGATTTATTTTTTTTAATGTCAAATATGAAGATTTCAAGCCTTTTCCTAAGATTTTTCACAAGATGACAGCATGTATGACACGCAATATAAACAGCAAGACTTGGAATTCAATAATGAACATTATACGGCATATCATAACAGATCAGACATGAAGAACCTTCCATCACACAACAGGACAAAAAGCCCAATCCTGCAGCCATGGAGGCAGTTCCTCTTCTGCAAACCCACCATTCTTTGCACACAAAGTTCAATGAACAAAACGTGCACTACAACAAAATAACCCCATTACAGACTTTTACAATCATCCAAGGATCTTATATTAAAAAATGTCTGAGGTCAGCAGCAATCTCCATTTTCCCATTTGTTTCAACAAAGCAGCGCCTCGTATTGGCGTTATGTATCTATATTTGTGAGAATACAAAGATTTAAAAACACTCGTTGGAGTTGTGAAATTACTCTTCATATACTGTCTGTGCCAGATTTCAATAAGCATCTAATTAAAATAGATTTTTCTTTCTCCACTGCTCTTGCAAATTTTATTTATCAGAGCTGCTTCAGGTACTGCAAAGTATCAGAGCAGCAACCGAAGCTGGAGCTTCAATGGAAAGACATTTTCAAACAAAACCGATGAATTATTAGCATTAAGCACAACGATGCCCTTATTGACAAAGTCAGCCAGTCTACCAAATGTACTCAACATTTTCAGATCTTCAAAAAACTCCAACTAAGAATGCCTCTTTCATTTTGTAACACACAGGCTATTTTTCCCATCGTTGAAAACACGGAAAGAAAATGCCTTGCTTCTTTATTTAGCACACTTGGAATACCATGATCAATCATCAAAAATACGTATTAGACATATTTATTCCCCTGCCAAATTTATGCCAGAAAACTGATAGACTTCTTATAAAACCTCTTCCCACCACAATAATAATAATAATAAAACTAAAAAGTCATGTGTTTCTCACTCGGTCTTAGAATTTGGGAAGCAAAATCTCCATCCAACAGCACAACCCTTGGAGCCAGTATCTGTTTCCTGAGAAAAAATCCTTCCTCTGCTAGGTTCACATATTGAAAATATCATAAGGATATTATTATCCGCTGCGCCTATCAAAAACCCCCCAAAAACTAACTATATTAAATATGTTTTTTTAATCTCCAACGTTCTAGCAATCAGTAAAACAGATTTCAATCATTCATCACCGTGAGCGGAGAGCAGAAGTCATACGGCACAAATGTTAAGGCCATAATTTACTCCAAACGTTTCGCCGCAGTTGGCTTGTTTTGGCTTTTATTTCTTTATTTATCTGGCTGTGAAGCTCAGCTCATCAGGATTTGTAATAATACACTTATTGTATCTGATGCTGGGAATCCATCCTTTGTAATACTTCTTGACATAATTGCAGCTTTTGACACAGTCAATCGTGGGATCCTTCTAAAGCATCTTGAAAAATATGTTGGTCTTTCAGGTTCGGTTATTCAGCAGTTCAAATCTTATTATAGGCATCGACAACAGTTTGTTAATATAATTTCTCCCCATTCCTACTCTTACATTGTCATCTGGAGTCATCTGTTACAATGTCATCTGCAGTCCCACAGGGCTCTCCTGGTTACACGTGATCCTTTATCTACCTGCTGCCTTTAGGAGTCACAAAACCCCAGCTATAGAGACATGGGCTCTCTTATCACACTCCTGCTGACACGCAGCCCTTTAATTTTCAATTCCGTGTTGCTGTTTGATCAATATTCTAATGCTTTTCCACCCTGCTCAGCCATTTAGGTGAGTCTTAGTTTAAAATATATGTTTTTTAAACATTTGGAAATTATACCCCAGACAGACAGAGGCAAAACAAGTTTTTGATTACATACCTTTTTCACAGCCAGGTGATTCATATTACTGTGCTTTTCAATTCCAGAATTGCTTTATTTATTTATAAATTTCCACATATTTGAGCATGTAAAAATGCCCAACAATACCATAAAAACTCAACTATAAGCCATAAAAGAAAAGGCATGAAGTAAAGAAAAGGAGTAGGAAAGCAAAGGAAAAAATCAGTGCTGAGTTGTGTCCAAATTTCACCAGCTAGGTTGCTATATATGATACTGCTTTCCTAGTACAGTACTGGTAAATGTGAGTTATGGTACCAGAATCTGAACTTTAATAGCTAATATACTACACATTCCCCATAAAACACAGCCAGGGGCCTCTCTCTCGGAAGTAGTGGGTACTTGTAGCTCCCACAGAATTTTGTGGGCTATACTGAACACAGAGAGCCTCAAAGATCCAACCCAATTCTCAGTTACACAAATACCCCTCCTCCCTCCGCACCAGCAGTAAAAGATTAACAGGAAAAGACATCCCAGGGAGCAGAAAAGAGAGTCAGACAGCTCCTTTTCCCTGCCACAGCAAAAGGGCAATTTCTGATTTTCAGAGAGGTAAATTCTAGCAACATCGTACAGATTCCTGTATTTGTTCTTCCAGGCTTTAATCTGTTATCCTGAGAATAGTCCAAGGCCCAACGTTATTCAAACTAACACATTTTAGCAGTAAGACTCATTGACGTAAAGGGTTTCAACTCTAATTAACTCAAGCAAGAAGTGAAGACCGGTTCAGTAGTAAAACCTAAATGGAAGAAGAGGTACGTCAGAGGAAGCTGCTTTTGAAAACCCCAAACAGGGCTTTATACTGACAGACAGGAACTCTTTAGGGTGACCCATGTTTGCTTTTTTATCCAGTGACTTACATTATGTTCTATGAAGCTCCAAAAGCCATCAAGGCTTAGAAAAGGCATCACAGAAAATTGGCATGGCAGAGAACAACATGCTTATGGCCAAGACAAGAGTTGTGATAAAACACAGAGGAAGTATGTTCTGGGGGAAAAAAAAACACAACCTCTGAGCCTTCTGTTGCCTTTCCATGCACACAGACCAGCCACTCACTCACATAAAACATGACTTCATGACCAGAGCCCAGTGTAGGCTCAAGGGTTCCTCTCACTGGTGATGACACACCATGAGCACACCCAAGTACCGTAACCACATCCATCCTCAATGTGTGTATCAGGTGATCCTCTGCTCTAACATGTTGTTTTCATCAACTGTTTTGATGAAATTACTCTTTAGCCAGTTTTGCTGCGCTGTGAAGGAATATTTCCATATTTCACAGCTTGATGACTGCACTTCATTTCGGCTATCATCCGCTGTGTACACATTCAGTGACGCTCTTGGGAAGAACAGAATAAAGAGAAAAACTTGTTCTTCATACACATTTTTATAAGTTCAACAGTTTTAAAGCGTAACCAAAGCAAGAAAGCAATAAACATTGGAGTGGGGTGGTAGAGAAAGGAAGATGGGACATTGGCTATACTCAACAGTGGTTTACAATTACTTGCTTTCATAGGACCAGGGTTTTCCCTTCTTTCGAACTGATCATTGGGTATTGAAATTTGCTTGACAGAGCAAGGTTTTTATCCACGTATTTCCAAGATTTCTATATTCTATTTGACTACGTGACTTAAGGTGCCTAACACCATGACAGCAAAGAAGGTTAACAAAAAATGAGCTGGCAAGCACAGTCTTCTTCAAACCATATTTTACATCTGTTTGTTTCCAGTGGCAGCGCTGTCACCGAGCAACCCTACTGCAAATTAAAAAATTGATGGATCAGGCATGAGAACGCTTATTGGAGAGAAGGCCTGGACTGTGCCATTTCCAAAGAGACTCCATGGGATTGATGGAGAAATGACCCAAGTGGGCCCTACTAGCTTATTCAATAAGGGTCTGCTCAAATTCCATCTGTGAACATTTGGTGAGGCCTTTTATGACAGCGAGGCTATTCCTTCAAGTTCACATTAATTCCTGTGCACATCTGCACACGCACCTCCACCCCTACCCATGTGCCGCTTCAATTACAATTAAAAGAACTACTTAAATCTCAGGGACGGTGTTAATAATGACTGTAGAGAGATCAAAACAAAAAACAAAAAGCTATCTACAAAAATTTCTCCTTCAATATCACTCCCAGAAAAAATAATCAGCCTGGTCAATCTCTGCCTATTACTCTCATGGCTTTGATCCTGCTATGGATGCAGAACAATAGGCTGAAGAGCCACTGGTCTTTCAATGCACCTTGGATAGGAGCATTTCTCCCAGCCCGGTAAAACACGTGCTTGCACGGATCTGGGGTTTACTCTCAGATCAACAAGTAAATTACTGTTTTCAAGCCATTAGGATGATCCCTGACTGCATACAATCAGCGTCATTATTTTAAGCAAACAATTGCAACAGCTTTAAATAAAAGATGCAGTACGCAGAGCATTTCCATGTTAAGCATAGCATGTTAATAGGAAGGAAGAAGAGAAAGATGAAAACTAGAAAATGTCAGTTGGTTTAATCATACTTAATATGAAAAGACTGCTATAACTTTAAGAATGCAGCTTAGCTGACTTTGGAGCTTAGGTTTTTATTTTTCTACTTTATAGCATGCTTCAAAACTACTTGGACAAATACAAAACAAGAATTACAGTGCACCATAAGTTATTTTAATATCCTGTAGTGGTGTATACTTCCAATGAAATCCCAAGACTATTATTAAGGTTCTGTGTTTGTGTGAAAATGTCAAGTTGTTTCGAGTGACTACATACTCTAAATTATATATAACTGTTACTTTATAGCTAATAGGCACTAAAATTACTTTAAAACAGAAATGTAAAGTTATATTTTCATCCTTTTTGACAGATAATAAAGCTTATTTATGAGATACATTTTCTCAAGTATTAAAATACATAATGTTTACCAAAACATTAAAAATACCAATACTTGATATTTAAGCAAGAAACAGAGCCGCCATGTAGATACTTTCCTGGATACATCCAGCATGAAATCAAACAGATGATAACACAGTCATTTCACTCGTGAAAGTCATTTGTTAAAACGGTGACGAATAAAACAGCTTTTGTCTCAAAATGAGGTTTAGATGCTTTTCCTCTCCCTGCCCATCATTAAACCACAGGTATGGAAGCGTGGTGTGTATCTTTCAGATAAAATGCTGCCACATGACATGTTCCCACTCTGTATTTTAAATTGCATCCAGTAAGACATGTTGCTTAATTGCTTTGTTGTCATGCCCCTACCCAAAGAGGCAGAGGGAAAAAGTTACTACTTCTTACAAGCGTAATGGAAAGGGACACAGGCACGAGAGTAATTTCTTCCCTTGTAAACTCCAGTTAGGACAGAGAATTTATGAAAGCACAGATTACTGTTGGCATGATGTACGCTTAAGCGTACACACCACCACTAACCCACCAATTACTCACGGTCTGAAATAAAACGGCTTCACATGCAAATGATCATTGTTTATCCCTCCTGAGCACTTAGTGAATAAACACACACGAATGTCTGGCTCTATCTTGTTATCTGCAAAGTGTGAGGGACATCGGCCGGCATCAGCCCCATGCATCGCGGTTGGAAGGCAACCTTCACCGAAGGTTACGGTGCGCACAGTGCAGCACGGCAGCAGGAGCTAATTGCCAACCCTCTGCTGTGATTAGGATTACCTCTTCTGCTGAGGGGCTGGGGCTAAATTTATGCTTCCTAGTTCTATTGCTCTGCTCTACAATATTATGCCAAAGCATGAACAAAAGAAAATTACCCTGAAGCAATGGAGTGCCACAACGCATTGTCGCTATTAATCTTTTAGTAATGGCAATGCTAATTTGACATGATGCATAGTAATTTATTAATAGAAATATTTGAAGTCCCAAACTTAAAATATTCTTCTGTGCAAGAAAGGGTGGCTCTGGGAGTGGGCAGGGGGATGCAAATCCTCTCCCTTCCAATGTATTGCCTCCACTTCAACCCCCTGTCAACACCAGGTTTGCTAGGTAAAAAATGCCCTAACACTGGCATGAGTGATCTGGGGTAAAACAGACTAACGTTCTTGCAGGTGAACCTGAATCCAACCCATAAGCCAAAAACACCACTCCCATCCAAGCTCAGCATGCCCGAAGATGGGAATAAGAAGGAGGGCTACTGTTGGCTTCTTGGCAGAGGCAATTAGCGGCTGGGCTGTCGGCAGGGGATGCTCTGCACCAACCCACCAGCTTCCTCCTGGCACCCCAGGGTCCCTGCATCCATCCCCTGCCCAGCCTTGGTCTCAGCAGGAGGGCACAGCAGGCTGCTCCTGGGCATCGGCGTGCCTACAAACTGTTTGGCCGTGTTTATAAAAGGGCTAATCCGTGTTCACATCGCACGGGCTTTGTTCCTTCTCCTGAGCCATCATTAACTATTAATCGAGGGTGGGTTTCTTCAAAGGTCTGCTCCATTTGTTGTTGGCTCTCAGAAAACAGGAGCCCATTTAGGATTCAGGAGAGCACTAGGAAGGCAGAGATATTGTAAACACTGCAATGGTCGTTATTAGTAGACTAAATGTGTTTCAAAATACATGCAGTAAGGGGAAAAGGAAGGCACGGGCTTGTTTTTGTTGAACCTCCTCAGCAAACTGCAGCAGAACTTCATGATTTGTTATGAGTGCAGCACAGGAAAACCTGGGGAAGCCTTAAATTCCACCTGTCTGATTAATGTCAAGGTTACGTTCGATCTACATTGGTAGCACACATGAATTTTGTGTCCCAAGACCTCAGCAGGAGCTGATGTAACATGAGCCATTATTTATTGGCTATAATGGCCACTCCCCAAGGTAAAACCTACTACAACACATTAATAGCATTGCATTGTCTTGGGAAAATGAGGCTATTAATGCAGGTCACCTGTGCTACATAGCTCAGACAGGATTCAGGTGGAAGCCATCAAAAACTTCTTCTTAAACTGGAAACTAACAGAGTGCAAACCCTGCTGTGAATAAAGACAAAAATATTTGCAGCTCTTCAGTGGCCTGACACTCTGAGCATCATCTCAGGGTAATTTCTCCTCGCCCACATTTGCTTTCAGGTTTTGTAAATGTATTCTCACATCTGCAAAGCTGTAGTGCCCTGCCTGGCTAGATTGGGAACGGGAGATGTTCAGGTAATACCACCTAATGAAGCACTGCTTCCTGCTCTACGAACCACATAAATGAAAATATCTACTCACGGTTCTTCTTTTCTATAAACAACGCTATTGAAATGCATCACTTCAGCATATAATGGTACGGCTCTGAAAACGGGGCCGGAATCTTACTGAACAGATTCAAGGCAACGGCTGGAAATTCATTTCCATTAAGAAGCCATAACTTCCAACACCACCAAAAATAAAGCACCATCAACACTCCCCAAAAAGAGGTACGCTGTGCATTAGCATCACACATTGTGCTGCCCGTTCCTCTTGCCAAAACAGTGGAAAATTCCCATTTACATTCTGTTCTTTACTTTGCATCATCCCCAAAGGCTGTGGTAGGCTTCTGTACTTTAAAGAGGACACGGATACCGCCAGCCTGTTGGGCAATTTATTTGGCTTCTTTTTAGGAACTGCGAAGTGCTTGTGGGTACTTTTTAACTTCAAGCACTGGAAGACTTCATTTATAACCTGATACTTATTACTTGACTTTCCTAAACTCTCTTTTCCTTTTGTTGTTGCAATTTATCTTATATCACCACTCAAGCTAGACAATGATAAAAAATAAAGGTGTTTTCTTTTGTCATGTTGAAAATGTGATTCATTTGTTGTCTTTAACAGGCCTTCAGACCACCAGACATATGTTCGATGTTTGGCAGCAATAAAAAAACAACAGCAGCAGCTAAACAAATATATATATTCGTAAGGATTATAAATCAGCGCAAGTTATTCTGGCACTACTTTATATAAGACATTAGTGGGAGTATATATGAAATATAGCGTGCAATTCTGGTCACTATATTACAGGCAGGACATTGTGGAGATTGAAAAGGTGCAGCAGAGGGCAACCAAAATGATTCAGGATTTGGGGGGATGCGAATGTTGGGAGACAAATTAGGCGCGTTCAGGTTGTGTTACTTAAGGACGGGGTCCAGTGGGACACTGGGGTCCCTCTGAGGATGCCTGGCTGCCCAGCCTTTGCCAGTCCCAACAGCATCGATGTGGCCCCCCAAGACAGCAGTGGAGGGGACGCTTGTGGCACAGCTACAGCTCAGCCAGAAATAAGTGGACTCACAGCTACAAGTTGCGGGAGTAGTAAATAATTCAGAAGCATGAAAAAACTGACAGGGAGGAAATTATCCATCCATTCATGTACTGAATTTAAGATTAGAGGAGCTAAAAAATGCTGCACATAAAGTAGTGCTAAAAGCAAAATATTGCCTTTCAGTAGGGAAAGCGTATTTTTTCCAACTTTTTTCTTAAGATGGGGAAATGAAAGGCTCCTTTTTGCACCTGCAAAAAATGACTTCTGCAGCAGGAAAAAAAATAAGCTGTGTATGAGAGCAGAGGGGGATGTGAAGGTGAAAGGGTAAACTCTGATCGTGGCGAGCAGTGCTGCTGGCCCTGTGGTTACTGGGGGGACACCGCAATAGGGCTGCATGGAGGAGGTAGCAAAGAGCTCTTCTCTTGGAGAGGAAGACGGTCAGAAGCCATCCCATCTTCCCAACTAAATGGGGGCAAAGTCATAACTCCAAGATTTAGATGCGCTTTATGTTTTTCCCCCTTTTTTGGTTGGTGCTCAGATAGACAGCTGAGCAAAAAGGAGAACACGCTCAATTAAAACAGCAAAGGAAGGATAACGCTCTGTTACAAAAGCTCTGCAAATTTCATTGCTTACAGGAGCAGAAGGTCCCACACTTCATCATAAGTAAAACAGATTCAAGCTATGGGCTCAGGTATAAAAGGGCTGAGGAAGTAACAGCACTAGGAGAGGTGGCAGGTGGATGGAACTCTTCTAAAATACTTTCATTCCATTTTTACTTTGCCCAGAAAATTAAGGCACGAGTTCTCAGACCTGAAAGGCACGCAAAGCTCTCCTTAATTAAGCGCACATTTATCTCTCACGCTGCTGTTTCCATTACCTGGCATACTACAAAGCATTTCAATCTACCCTACTAGGGGCAATCTCAGCATCTTACTTGCAGTCAGATATCACTAAGGTTAAATCAATCCTGTGACTGATGTTCAGCAGAGGCCTAAGACATTTAAATATAATATCTGACTTCCAAGGGGATAAGTATTCCACGTCTCACTACTCTGCACTGTTCAAAATGCAGAAAACTCAGATCCTTGTACTGGGAAAGGCAAGGCAGGAGCCTGAAAAAAAGAAAATGACTTCAAGGAGACGGGCGCGTGACCCCAGGATTGGCCAGCTCAGGTAATTTTCACCCTCCAGCAGGACTGCACCATGTCAGAGGCCAAATTACAACCCATCTGGTCAGTGAGACTTGAAGCTCAGGAGATTTTGTGAAGAACAGAAAGCTACAAAAGCTCTATATACCTGCCAAGGGCTAAATTACGTTATGGATGAGAATGGACTTCAGTTTGGGACAGTTCAGAGATCTTTAAGTGAAATTTTCCTACCTGGGCAACACCTGCTCAGCTCTGATTCTTCAGAGGAAATTAAAGCTACCACTTTGAAGTCAGACAAATCCCATACCTTCCCCCTCCTACCCCCCCTTTTTTTTGAATACCACTTTATTTCCTCCTCTCTTCTTCTTCTTTTTAACCTAAAACAAACCGAATCTTTCATGCCAGTCATGCTCACTTAAGAACATCGAAGGTAAGATATCATTTCTTTGCTTTAAGTGAAATTTTTCAGGAAGATATATAAGGAATATTCATACCACCAGTAACAGAAGCTAACACTTTAATACAAAGCCAGAAAGCAGCACGACTGCCTAGAAATTGCTAAAGTATTTACTGGGCCCCAGAGATGGGTTATCCTACCAGGATAAAAATGCTTCCGTCTCCAAATCTGAGCCATTCTTAGCAAGAAGCACAATGTTATTTATTTATGTATTTTATCTCTTGTATCCAAGATCTCTCTTATGTTCCTCTATACTGGTAAGAAACACTAGAAAGTAGTCCATGATGTAATAACCATTTGACCTTGAATGTCTCCAGAGATGGGACATCCACCACCTCTCTGGGCACTTTGCACCAGTGCATCCCCAGCCTAACTGTAAAGAACTTCTTATATACACTGCTGCAGCCTCCAGGCACCAAGCTGGCTAGCACAGCCTTTGCCATTCAACTCCCACCAGGAAGCCTGTTGGATGTTGGTTCCCCTCTTCCAGACCAAGAGGCAGAACTGACCCTTTCAGAGTTCCAACAAACCTAGTACAATGTAGATCAGCAATCTCACGTGATATTTAAAAGCTAAACTATATTTCAGTTATGCTGTTTAACTCATGTAATATGCCAAATATATTGGGAAAGCGTATTTATACTGTAATTCCATTGATTTCCACAACAGGGATGAATTAGGCTTCCC
The DNA here is from genome assembly GCF_039878825.1 of Excalfactoria chinensis. Classification (NCBI taxonomy): domain Eukaryota; kingdom Metazoa; phylum Chordata; class Aves; order Galliformes; family Phasianidae; genus Excalfactoria; species Excalfactoria chinensis. The sequence continues at coordinate 36,327,969 of NC_092830.1, forward strand.
TCTCTTAAGCAAATAAAATAAACATGGTACTCAATCTTTAACTTTCAAGTTAAGTATGTTCCAGCTCAAACATTCCTTGTGCCCGAGCAGCCTAATAGATTTATTCTCTGATGTCATTTTTCTCGTGTCATTTTGGAATTTGATTGCAGCATATTTAAAATGTTGGTTACAATCATAACAAAGTGCAGCATTTAAAATGCATTCAACACACACATTGTCCTTGCAGAGAATGGTTATTTGTCTCTGTCCTCTGAGGAAGAACATGGTATGATGAGCAAAACCTGGCGTAATAAAGAAGGATGATGTGTAAAGCCCCACTGAAAGAATGGCTCTTCATTTCTTAAATTAAATATGTTTGGGTGTGTTAAATATCTTATTTTATACAGTTCGAGCAAAACTGTTGGACAAATAAGGGCACGCTTGCTATTCCATCCAACAAACTGTACAAATACAGGAAAACCTTCACGTATGAATAATTGATAAAGGATCAAAACTGTTAAAAGCATATATTTTCCATGCAGCAAGGGTACTTGTCTAATAGATTTCCACTGTGATAAACAGAGCACATCTTCTGCTCCCTTAATTTCTAGATAGTCTTCAAATATTAAGTTACCATGCTTAGATGCTTGTTATTATTTGCAATAGGGCAGCTATCGCGATAGCAGCTGGGTTTGTTCCTACACGCCGCTAGGAGGAAAACCAGGGAGAAAAAGAAGCCATGGCTTTGAGAAGGGTGACTAAGTCAGATCAATCACCACAGCTGGTGTGTCTACTTGAACACAGTTCTTTGGTAAAACAGCAGAGTTGTGCATTTTCTCCTAAAGAATTCACATAACCCCGCCATGTTGGCTATGGAAGAAAAGGAGTTTGCAAAGAAAATGTATGATTAAATCAAAGCGATGAACAATTACTGCAGCACAGTAACAGTGCCATTAAAACCTAACAAGACAAAAAACTTGCTAGCAATCTCATTGCTAAGACAAACCCCTTAGTCATGTAAGTGCTAACATAACTGCATTCACAGGATGTAGCCACTGTAATTGCTCTTCTCAAAACAGGTACAAACAGAATCTTGCTACTTTATTTCAGGGATATCAACCCCAATAGTCTCCTATCCTGGTGCCAATTCTGCATGTATGTTGAATGTCATGTAATATTCAAGGTGAGGCTGCACCAATGCAACATATCAACAATATCAACACCAATGCAACAATATCAACACCAATGCAAGAGAATCACCTCTTTTGACCGACTGTCCATGCTACACGACAGTCACCCAGTGCTACAGACAATCCCTCTGCAAGGCTCTCCCCATCCTCCAGAGACGCAATGGCACATTCCCATTTCATACCATCAGCCAACTTGCCAAGGATGCATTCAACTCCTGCATACATACTATTGCTAAAACTACTCAACAGAATCAGTCCAAAAATTGAGTTGTCTGGAATGCTACAAGCGCCAGGCTGCCAGCCAGATGCACTCCCATACAGCAGGACCCTTTGAGCTCTGCTGTCGAGCACATCCATTACCCAGTGTAGTGCAAACTGCTCAACTCCCTACAAATGCAAGCTACAAAGTTCTACTTTCCCCGTCCGCCTCTATATTTCAGGCACAGATAACATGTGCAGTATCCCTTTAAATATCCCCACTGGAGCCTTCAACACTGAATCTGTTTGTTGTGCACAAGTCACCCAACACTCCTAAAAGAGAGCCAATTTTTTTAGCGTCCTTTGCCTTCAAAGCAACTAACTAAATGCAGAAAAGTGGGCCCTCCCCAAGGGACTGCCTCCTCCCTGTGATGCAGATAGCCTGCAGCTAACATGCAAGTAGGACAGAAACAGAACTTGAAAATACTCAACCATACCTGCGACTTCATGAAAGACAAAGAGAAATGGCTATTTGGCATTCAACAACCCTCTCCATCTAACTACCTGCTACAGCACTGTGTCTAGGAGGGCAAGCATTCATTAGTGGCAGCAGCAAATAGTTTGTAAATAGAACTTTCAAGGCACCCACAACGATATTCATATGTATGCCTCGAAACTGAATGACCTTAAGCACTGTATATTTCAAATGCCACAGAGAAGGGACACACTTAACATATTAGAGAATGGCATTTTCCATTGGTCTTTCTGTTAACTGCTCATGCAAATATACACAAGGCCGACTTCCACTAAACCATGTTTGTCTGCCCACAATGCAACATCTCGTTTCCTTCTCCACATTAAATGATAGAACCGCTTGCTACAAGAAATGTGTTGGTTTTAATTATTATTATTTTCAAGATAGAAAAGAGGGGAAAAAAAAGAAGAGGAGATCAAGAGCCCTGCTAGAAAATATATGCAGAATTTGTTTTCCAATGAAGGTCTAATAGGGCTACCTCTTAAGTCTGGATATGTAAAAAATTGCCCTTTTCACAGCTGATAAAATACAAATTAATCCTTAGAGGATTTAATGTGTGCCTATTTATTACTTTCAAGTATGAAAGTACTGCTGCAATTAATACAGCCGGCACTCCTGTATGTTCTGGTCTGTGGCATTGTCTTTGAAACAAGAAATATATGCAAGGCTTTTATATACATATATGTAGATACACACACAGAGACACCAAAGAATCTATTTCTCCTTAAAATCTGCAAGAGTAGATGTGATGCTGGTTAAGCACCCAGTGCACCTCTGTTGTTCCATTGCTGCTGACAGAGTCAATGGCAACTGCAAAGCTTTCAATTAAGGCGTGCTATGTCTACAGGAGGTTATTTGTAAGCAACTGCAAGTTAGCTTTATTATGAGAAATACCAACGCTTTGAAAACTAAAGAAACATTTTCCTCTCTCTTTGCAGGCTGATCTGCTTATTTAACCTCCAGGTTATGTACTTATTTATTTATTCAGTCAGGTACTGATTCATTTATTTGCTTCTGTTTCAAGAATTAACACTCGGAGCGCCAGCACCTTCCAAATTCCCAGTCAAACAAGCGTGCCTGTCTGCAGACATAGAAGAGCTGGCATTATAGAAATTTCTGACTGTGTTTGCAGAGAAAAATAGAATGTTCTTTGCTTGACGACTCCTATGCACATATATTTATTTTTTTTCCATCTCTTTAGCATATATTGGCCAGGTGACAAGTCTGTTCCTTTGCATACCTTAAACGTCTGCTGCCTTTGAAGTTTTACCGAAAGGGACTGGAATCTCAATATGTTTTTTGAAAGCAATATTCAGAAATTGTTGTTGCTCACATGTGTGTGTGCATGTGGGCAAGTCTCTCCCTAAATATACACGTCTATATGTGTGTGTGTACATATATGCATTTAAATAACGATAACCTTCAGGTTAATCATTTATCTGCCACGGCTTGAACAATTTTTTTGGCAGAAACTTGGGAGAAATGAAAACGATTCCATTTTTATCCTCCGGTAATGAAGCCCCCAAATTACCATAAGCCTTGTTCTTTAAGTTCAGGGTAATGAGTCAGATTTTATTCATATTTTTTTCAAGGGTCGGATGTCTGCTGGAAAGTCCCCTTTGTTTATTCATCAGCAAAGTCTATATAATTTCCCACACGGTCGGCCGTTTATTTACAATCTCTGCAGTAGTATTTATTTAGGGTAAAAGACCACCTCGGCGGGAGTAGAGGAGAGCAGCGCTCTGCGCTCGGCGCATTACGCTTCCTCTTCTGTCCCATTTCAGCCCATGGAGCTCTTTTGACAGACAGCATAAAAAAAAATCTGCATAAGGAAAAGTAACTGACAGCTGGGGTCAGACTCTCTCTGTTTAATGACACTGCCAGTTACACATTTTGAATTGTTTAAATATGAGTCTACAGCTTCAACGATCATCATCTCACTGGTTCCACTTTTCATACCCAACAGCCAGGAAAGTGACACGTAATTACACACTTACTGATGGTATCGCCGGGGCCGATAATTAAAACTGCCACGGGAGGATTGCTATTGCTAGTCTACAGCTGGGATGTTGTCAAGAGGTAGAAACTCCAGCAGCTTTTAACACTATCTTCTTACAGGTGGACCACGGGAGCTGGCGGTGGAGTAATAGAAAGGCCTCAGCACATCATTCACAATGTCTCGCACAAATGAAGAAAATCTATTAACAATCCAATAAGTGAAATACAAACACGCTGACCCAAGGGTTAAACTGTCTGAGTGGACGCAGCGCACGCAGCCGTGCCTCACTGTTCTTTTTCGCCTTCTGGATGCGCTTGCAGAAAGACAGCACAAGTGCTTTGCTACCTGTGCAGCACAAAGAGCCAGCCCAGTCAGCATTGCCCAGCACTGCTCTCTGCTAAGAGGTCACGGCCGTGCCATGGCTAACCAACCTGTGGGCAGCACTGACAGTGGCACTGTCCCCACATCAGTCCCATTGCAGCAGCAGTGGGCAGTTACCCATTTCTTTGGCATGAAGCTAAAGTTACGTGAGCATCCCATAGAAATAACCAACCACCAGGCTTAGACCCTCACGTTTAAGTAGCACCTTTGGCACATTAGGCCAATCAATATTTATTAAAACTTATCTCTTATATCAAACAGGCTTCCAAAAGAGAGAATCTTCTCTAATCTCTTCTTTCCATCCCTGCAACTACGCCTGGACAGAAACGCCCAACAACATCTGGTGGTAAAACCAACCAAGAAATGACTTTTGCTTCTGCATTATCACTTAATTGCCCATAGCAACACATCCTGAACTGTGTCTACAGTTGCAAACAAATAAATAAATACTTTGAACAAAACAGAGAGGAGGACTCCTCTAATTAAGATGAAGGTCTCCTCCTCCCCATTCAGAAGTGCCAACCGTAATACAGCATTTCAGTGACTTCTACCACAAAATGGTGTCTAGTCCTTAAGAAAAGTATACAAAAGCTTTTGAGCCTGTGGGAATCAAGATCTTAAAAAACAACTTTATTTCTCTAAGCTAATTATTTTATTCTTTTTAAGCATCAGCTTTGTCTGCTTAATTTGGAGTACTTATAAAACATTTATACTAAAATCTTTGCTGGGAATTTCTGTGTTTCAGATCACTTTGGGTATTTTATAAAATCAAATTAATAAAGAACCTTCAAGAATTCAAGTGTTATACAACATATTTAACTAGAAATGATGACAAAACTAAGCACAGAGTTCTCTCTGATTTGAATATTTGCCATTGAACTAGCCATAGAAGTCAAACTGTTATTGAATAACATTAATGTTAAGCACTGCAAAGTACTGAAAATCAACACACATTTTTGCCAGAGATTTCCCCTCTGGTTCTGATGTTCAGTCTCTTATTTAAAGACCAGCAAACTATCATTATGGAGTACCAGCGATATTCAAAGGAATACACATTTGCTTGCTTCATGGAAGACTCATATCTACAATAATCCAGAATATAAATAATGCCTATTAAAGATTTTTCAATTGCATGAACAAAATAACCAAACAAGCCATGGTCAGATCATGTGTGCTGCTGTATGCTGATGGATTCATGTACAGTATTCCACCCTTCCTGGAAATCTAGCATCTGAAATTCCATCTTGTTGAGATGTGTGGACAATTTACTATCAGCTTCATCTGTACCATCGTGTCACTCAACACCACATTTAATAATCAAACAACAAGAGCTGTCACTTCCTGATCCGAAAGTCCTCTTCTCAGCGTTGAGTTTGAAACTTGATTGATTAAAAACATTCTCTCCCAATCTCCAATTACAAAACCACATTGGCTACGGATACAAGTTATCCCGCAGAATGAATGAGGCCCATTTTCCACACCACAAGAACTGTGGGATGCCTGGCTGCCTTCACACATGTAGGCAGCACACTGAAATTGCACAATGCTAAAAGCAGCGTGGATCCTGAACGGATCCATGTGGCTGATCCTGTGGCTTTACCAAGTACCTATCAGGGTAAGGAGAGACAGGACTGCTCACAGAGGAGCTTGGGGAGTCAGAACTCCCAAAGTTGACATCTTAAGTTCATTGCAAAAGTGGCCATAAATGCACCCTCCTATTGCACTATGAGCGCCCAGACAGAAAACATCTCAGTGACCAAATCCTTCCCAGTGTCACTGAAACTTGCAGAGCCCCACCAAACGCTTTAGGATCCTTGCCTGGTCCATATAAAACCATAAAGTCACACTAGACAAGAAGATCTGCAGAGGAGAGGCAGCTCGTAGCTCTCTGGCTTTGAGGACCATCAAATCAGAACTAAGTCACTCAAGAAGCACCTCTGTCAGGTGAAGTGCCCTCTCCAGGTGTGGCAGGATACTCTTGGCACAGTGTACTGTGTCACCATACACAGAGCTCCCAGGTCACAGCACAAAGAGGCTCATCTCTTCCCAAACAGACCCAAAAGAGGGCTGCTCCGTATGGAAAGAGATGTGCACATGCATGGTAACAGCCAGAACCATGCTGAATACAAAGCAATGCAGTGCTGCTGGCTATTGCTTCCTCGGACCGGCGCCAACTTACAGAACCTAATGATCCCTGTTTAAATGAAATTTGTATTTTAAACTTTCTTACTGAATCACACAAATTCAATCATCTTTCTGTAATTAGAGCACAGAGCGGTCCCACACTACGGAAAAGCCAATGTTTCTTCCAGTTGGGTTCATTTAGTGGCAGAGACCCCAAGCTGGACAGCTCAGCAGAAATGGAGCCAGGATGAAGCACACAGTTGCTGGGTGAACTTCCACTCAAGGCTCTGCCAATACATCTTCATCTCAGCTGGCTGAGCCCCGCGCTACATCCGGCAATGGAACCTTTCTGAGCAGCACTGGCAATCATGCCCACCTGCAGAGCACTTTGTGTGGTATAATGGCACAGACACTACACTGAAGATCCCAAACCTAAATTCCACTTGTGATTTGAGCCTCAGTTTGTACCTGGCCCCACAGAGTCTAATGCAGTGTCCCCTGTGCCATCACCACTAATGATGCTCTGCCCACTGCATGAGCCTGGGAAGGAGCTTGGGCTGCCTGAGGGAGAGACTCTCAGCCAAGAGCATCCTGAGCCCAGCTGCACACTGCATCCAGCCCTACAAACAGCCAACACAGCTTTCGGGAGATCCTGCCCCAGCAAACGGCCCTCCTCAGGTTTGCAGTTGCAGACAGCCACGCCACACCAGCCCCAACAGTTGGGTTATGTGGCACAGCCCCTGTGTGCCCGAGCTGATCCTCACACAGCTAAGCACTGTGAGGAGGCATCCCAGGGATTACTGAGCACCTCACACCTGTAAAAGGTCAACTTCTGGATGCACGCACATGAAATCCGAGCGCTTCAAACACAACACGTTTTCTGTTGTCTTAATACAACAATTATCCTCTAGCTTGTCCACGGAGCTCAGTGGATGAGCAATAATAAACACAAGATCACCCTTCAGGCCATAAATATTGGCTGCTTTCCAATCCCTGGCTTAGAAGTGCCCTCGAAGAGAACAGGTATTTCCACACGGCTGTTGGCTGTATCATAGCCACAACGTGCTAAACACCGCCGAAGGACGGGAGGATATTTTATTAGCTGATAAGCTGGACTACTATTCACCGAGGAAGGAGATTATCAAACAAATTACACTGAGAACCAATAATAGGGGAAAGGTTAATGATTTCTGTAAGTCACCGAACTCAACCGCCCCTGTAGTTTACTAAGAAAATTAGGGTTTCTTCCTGCTGAGCTTATGGGAACGCCTCACCCATATTTCAACCCTTCTTTCCTTGGAGATCTTTGGCATCGTTTCTTCCTTGCCTGAGAATTTACATTAAGGACAATTATAAAACAAAAACACACCGCCATTCAGGAAAATATACAACTTCTTATCAGAGGGCCGGGGATGTTCTTCTTGCCAGCCTACAGACATGGAGATTAAATTTCAGAGAGAGATTTATTTTATGCTATTGTCCCGTTATTCACCAGAGGATTGTGCGACGCAAGTAATCTGATCAGAATAATGCATAGGGACATATTTCAGAAAACCAATAATTGTGGTAACGTCGAGCTCTGCAAAGGTGCCAAAAGAAAGTCCAAAATCGCTCACGCTCTTTTCCACCATTCCTTAATCGTGGCATCATAATATGCTGCTCTGTTGTCCATTAAGGCCGCAGGCTTGAAGTAATCAATGCCGGACATTTGGAGATTTATTGTAATTTTAGATCTGCAGCACTTTTGCAGGCTGAAAAGCAAAATGATGTTTTATAGGTGTGCCACAGCCTACATTTTACAGCTCTTACTCCTGTAGGCTGGCGTGGTGAGGGCTTCTCTTGTTGGCTCGAGGGTTTTTTTTCCCTTTCGCCTGAGTGCTGCAGGCTTTTTTATGATGTTAGGAAGCAGTTAAGGAAAACAACAGACAAAATTACTAAAACTGGCTGTATTTAAATTCCGTTTACTTCCTTAACCTTTTGACTTACCTATACAAAAAGTAATCTTTTTTAAACAAGTCCCAAACAAAATCATTGCCTATTTTACTTTCCTCGAGCCCTTGTGGAATAGGCAGAAATTGTAACAGGATCCTTCGGACCGCTTCTTATTCCGCTCATATTTGCAATGATTTTATAACTGATGCTTGGTGTGCCTCTCCACATTATCACAATCAGTGCATCCTGGGATTAAAAACCATTTAGGGCCCAACTCTTAAAGAAACTCCCCACACAGCAGTATAATGAACACTGCTCCTTTTTATTGTCACTGGGTTTATTGGTATGCCAAAGAGCCTGCAATGCTCAATTCTCACTCTCAAAACAAAGGAAAGACCCACTTCCCTGCATGGCTGCGGTGCGCAGACAGCACAAAAGGTGTGGGGGAAGCAGACCCCAGTGTGGCAAACCTGCTTTCAAAGTGGAGACGGGGCAAAAGTCCTACGTGCCTCAAGACATCCATGGCTTTTCGTTTATTTAAGATGGCATTAGCACTTGCTGCCAGAAAACCAATAACTCTTTCCCTAATCTGCATTGCTTAATGAGGAAGAGGGGTGATGCAAGGAAGGAGCAACCTTTGGAGCCACCTGCACGCTGAACGTGGAGCAGCTGGTGCCAGCCCCTGGGTTCTGCTCCAGCCCAGATGCTGCAGATGTTGCCAGATGTGGTGCTCAACTCACAACGGAGAAAACATCCCAGATTGGGGCACTGCTTCCCCCTGCCCTCAACTTTCAGAGCGTTTTAGAAACTGCAGCAAGCTATTCTGATTAATGATGAACATAAGCACGTGTTTGCTCAGAACGAGCACCTTTAGGTGTTTCTGCAGGCTCACACAAACAGGGCAGTTGGCATTTGATGGTCTGAACCTTGGGGGTTATGGATATGCCATGACGAGCACATCACGAAGCATGCCAAAGACTATAACACGACGTTATAGCAAGCACTGTGTCAACATGCAGACCCTTACTTCTAATAACACCTCTCAGCCAAGTGGATCTCTAATCCATACGAATAAGGATTCCCTACCGACCACTGAAATATTAGAATTCGTGTGAAATATAGCAGTGCTGGCACAAAAAATAAATATGTGAGTCCTTGTTAGGAAGCAGAGTGCAGAAAATATATTTGATTAATGTATTTTAGAGGGGTGAATTATAGCCCAGCCAGGCTGAAATGTGACCAGACACTTTGAAACTGTCGCTGGATCCTGTTAGAGAGCACAAATGGTCACGTTTTACGTTCCATGGGAAAGGCAAGCACTCCCAACCAGCAAACTTACTGAGAAAATATGTTAGCAGCTGAACAGCAAGCACTGCTCCCTGCAGCCGCTCCTGCTTCTGCAGATCTGCTGCCATTACCCACCCTGCAAAAGGGTCCATTTGTTTCCACAGAGGGAAATAATCTCAATTCAAGGTGCAGATCTCCCAAGCCAACCAGAAAAAGACCAGAAACTGTTACTGAACAACCTACAAAGAAAAACTCTTGAGAAAATGCCCGTGTGAGTGTCAAAATGCGACAGCTGTATCACGAAGACAAGAAGATCAGGTAGAGCAGACCCAGCTAACAACTGATATTCTCAAAACAGATACAAAAACCTCCAAAGCCAAAGCCAAGCCATGAGGTCTCCATCCCCAGACCAACCTGCAGACACTGATCTTGCACTACTACAGGAAAGGGGAAAGCAGCCATTGATTTCAATGAGTATGAGATCAAGACCATAATGCTTATAGCAGCCATACACATCAGCGTAAACCTATTTGTAACAGAACCTAAGGGCACATTTCATGTATGGCTGGGAGGAAAACTCACTCACAATGTAGGGCAGGAGTGTTCATGTAGAATTTATACTACAAAAGAAAAAGGAAAAACTTTCCTCTATGCTTCTATGTGAATTCATCAATTTAACTTACACTTAAATGGAAAATCGCTATACAGAGACCATAAAAACGTATTATGTTATCAATTGAATGGTTTACACTGCTGGCAAGCTCAGGGAAAACATACCTTTTCACTATCACCAGCCTGAGTGAATCGCATTATGAAGGATCCCATATATATCTTTAACTTTTGTACACAGCAATTCTCTTCACATGTGCTCTCCTTACCTTAAATCAAGTGAGTGATGAGAAGAAGGATGAGTGAGGGTAGAGAAAGGAAGGAGATGGAAAGAAAAAGAAAAGCTACAAAGGAAAATAAAGAGAAAATAAAGTTAGGGATGAAGAAGAGACGGAAATGGAAAATAGAGCAAGAAAAGGGCAAGGTGCTTCTCTGAGTCCAGGATAACAAATGCATCTCAATAAAGGCGAGTTGCTCTAAAAGGAAAACAATTCACACATCTTTGCTTTCTAACGTATATTCTAGTTCCACGGTGCCAGGAGGCAGAAGGGCAAGAAGAGACCAGAAAACAAGGAAAAGGAGATGTGGTGTTGGGTCATCCCTTGGCTTAGCCAAATATTTTCTGCAATAAATCCAGTATCGATTAGTGCTAAGAGACAAAGTTTTATGCTCGTCTCTGTTCTGCAAACGCCACAGGCAGGGGTTGATGGTGCTGGGGGGCACAGCAAAGCAGTAGAGACTGATTAAAAGGATTTTCAAGGGCCTTCACATCTTTTGCTTTCTCAGACGTATACGGTGAGGCACACACGGTGTATGTTGTTGGGTGGTATGGCTGTGTGTCTTTCTGAGGTGAGTACAACAGAGCACAAGCCCTTTCATTCTGCTCTATCTGCCCCATATCAGTCAGTGGAACCATACAGAAATAGTCGCTTCTTGCATGTTATGCTGACTCAGATTCCTGCCAAAAAAGCCCATAATTAGTAGAAGTGATGGCGATGCACAGCACCCCCAAGAGAGAAAGTGCTTGGACAGTGTGAATGGCCCTTGGTACAAAGGAATTTCCCCAGACTCAGATCATTCCCATGAGTTGGAGGGGTCTGAGACCTGGGTGTGTGTCAGGTTTCAAACTACACTAACCATTTTTATAGCAGGAAAGTGCAATGGGAGCAATGAAACTCTTCCCCCTGCTGCTGCACCCCAGGTGGGAAAGGAGCAGAGGCCGCCCCAGTGCTCTCCCAGCAGCCATCCTTTATGGTTCCCCCGCCTCTCCCTTCCACCTTCATTACAAAATCCCACTAAGGCAAGGATCAAACCTTCCTTTTAGCCTTATCACGGGGGAAAAAATAAAATGGAAGATTTGGAAGGCGCAGTGGTTACTGCTTTTAATCCTTTGTGGAAAGTTTGCTGTCCTTTACCCGTGAACAATCCATAAGCAAAATGGTTTTACTTGTATTTCTCTTGCATTCCTCTTCCCTTCCCCCACCGGGCTGTGCAGTGATTATTGAACAACTCTATCACTGGGATTACTGATGTTAATCAAGACCACACAATCACATTAGACACAAGTTTCTGTGAGAACTATCCTGAAGAATATAAATTAATGATGGAGATTGTTCTGGACTGCTGGCTGCAGCGTTGTTACTGCTGGTTAAAAAACCAGCACCGTGCAAATCCCAGGAGCTCCAGAACGATGACAGGAACAGTCACAGGAAGGTTGAAAATCTATTTATTAATGAAATATAAAAGGGATTGGTAGACAACAATTATACCTTTGGAGGAAGCACAAAAGAGAAGATGTGATGCGGTATAACACGTACTCATCAGCACAGATGAGCCAGATCAAGGGCTTCTGACTCAAAGCACATCATCAATTAACAGCTCACACATTCGAGAGGACGAAGAGAAGTTTTGTGGTGACCAACCTGAAACTCAGGCAAGCAAACATCACTAGGATCAACGTGGTGGTAATATCTGAGCATAAATAGATGTTTATATACCACAGAGCAGCAGAGGCACCAATGATGTATTCTGGAAGGGACAAGGCATGTCAGCATTCAGACCGCAAGCCCATCTCCAACACTACAACCACAGTAAGTTTTAAAGCTTTAATTCCCCAAACGTTTATTACTTCTTAGGGCAGCAGTGGGCATAGCAGAACTCAGCGTGTAGGACCCAGCGAGCAAAGCAAGGCACTGCTGGCCTGATGGCACTACAGGCTGATGAAGGATCTCACGGGCACTTTTACTGTGTGAGCCCACCTCTGCATTTTATGAAACCCTTGCTGTCCTACAACAACACGCTAAAAATCACATTAAAAAAACAACAGTAATTGGCTTGAAGCATCTGCTAGTAATTACAACCCTCCTAACTTCATTGACCTCAAAACTCCTGGTGGTAAAACTACATGGCAGCATCAGAAACCGGCGTGCCTTGGGTTTTATTCAACCCAAGCTGCCGGAAGAAGAACCACATAAAAACGTTGTTAAAATAAACTTGGGGAGACAGAGACCTGGTGTAAACCAAGTGTAAACTCTGAGTGGATTTTTACTACAGCCCCATAAACCTCTGAAAATAAAAGTTTGTTGTGGATATCGAGACACATCTATCATGGGAACGCCGGGTGCTCCCACGCCTTGCAGGTACCAAATTCCCCTGCAAATCTCTCTTGCTTTTCCAAAGCTGTGCCCATAAATGATGCTCCCAAAAGTGAGCTGCTGCTGCTTCCAATATCGCAGGGTTATTTCAGCGTGGGTGCCCATCAGTCACACACCTCCATAGCCCAGACACTGCCTCTCCTCCACTCATTTCCCCATATCCCTCAGGAGCAGCCATGGAGAAGACACAGCTTTTGTTGGTGTGTCAAGGCCCCCACATTGCTGCTAATTGTAACACTTGTAATTATTTCTAGCTTTTCATTTGTATAACTACTATTCACAGCTCTGTTGACCAGAGGGAAACTTTAATCCCAAATGTGCCCAAGTGTCAAAATTGCTATTATATTTCCAGGATAAAAAAAAAAGGCTTTTAGGAACTCGTAAAGTTTACCTATTGAAAATTAGAAATTAATATTTATTGTCAGATTTCCATCAGAGATTGAAACCTTTTATTTAACTGCGGCTGGAAGTGTAAATTATTCAAATGTTTACATTTGAATGTCGCCGCACTCTAATGATTCCATTTTCTGCAGTGCATTAGTGGTAAGATAATGAAAAGCTCCATCAGCGAGTTAAGCAAACAGCCAACTACCACTTCTCTAACAGCAGAGGCTCACAATAGAGTGACACCAGGCATGGCAATGTGGACATCACAACTGCCCTTACTTGTAGCATCCACATGGGCATTGAAAATCTGCATTAAAAGCTGCATGGGCTTCAGCTCATCTACCAACAGCATTAGGCAGCTATGAAGGCAAAAAGCATGCTTTGAGTTTGCTCTTTTTTTGGTAATACAGGTAAACTTCCAGTGTATATATACATGTATGAGAACTGCTGTGAAAGTAGAGTCTCCTATTTCATTACATTGGCCCACAAACCCAGTGGCAGATGTTGGTGGGATAGCAGTAGATGTTGAACTTTCCCACTGATATTCCATTGCATTTTGTTGCTGTGGATGGCAGCACAGGGGCAGTCTGACAGAATGGCACCTGATGTATGTGACACAAAGGTGTGAAACTGAACTCCTCCGTACTGAATAAATAGCACCCACTGGCATTCATTGCTGAGCACCTATGGAGACCCCCTCCCGTCAGAACACTCCTATAGAGCAGGACAGGAGGCATCAGCAATCCCCAGAGCACAGGCAGGAATGAGCCTGGAGAGGAGCAACCCCTCTACCCTGACAGCCTCTGATATTCCCTGCCCAAACAGAGAACGTTCACAACTCCAGTAGTTGCATTCAGTGGTTAACTTTTTCCTCTCCCCAGGGTTTTCATGGGATATCCTGTTCATGTGCCCGGAGCCCAGTATTACAGGTAACCAGAGTTTCTCATATTTAAAGAAAAAAAAATACACACGCAAGGAAAAAGAAACGTTTTCTAAACTATTAAGACAATTTTTTTCCTACCTCATAAAGAACCAAAAAGGGGCACCAGCCCAACTTTCCCACCATTACAGCCTCCATTCCAGCCCTCACCTGTGTCACTTCTGTTCCGCACAGTCCAAGGCACTGCAGCTGCCCTTGTATTTTTCTGCCAGTATAATTTTTTAAATACACAAATATTATACTCCAGGGCATGTTTTCCTGGGCCAACAATACATGCCTCACTTTTATTGTGAGGCACAAGCCCTTCAGCTTCATGTCTTTTGACCTCCCAAGAAATGTATTAATGACCCTATAAAGCACGCTCTGGCACGAATTCATATTAATACAATATAGTTCTTTGTTTTTATATTACATAGTAAAAGGAGGAAGAGAAGGGAAAAAAAAAGACAGTTGTTTCAATATCCTTCCATCACAAAACATAGTTCAGAGGGGGGGAAAAAAACAGCAGTGACCTGAAGAGGGATAGCTGATGTTAAAAACTTGTATCTAATGTATCCATGTCATTATCAGTCTCACGTGTGCACAGCAGACATCAACATACATCACCACTGATGTTGGCCAAACAGGCCCAGCCAGGAAGATGACCCACTGCCAGATAAGTCCAAATAAAGCTGACAATGTCTAAACTAAGCTTTCAATTCAATCAAACACTGGATAAAACCAAACCTAAAGCTCCAAATGAGTGGGCCAAAGGACATCGCTGATTTCTGGAGTAGATCACAATGCACTGAAAACCACAGAACAACCAGAGAAATCGGTTTTTACTGCCTACAAAACAAATCGAGTAAGTCCTAATTTCAGCCATAATGTCCTCAGCCTGTACATGAGAAAGGAGAGCAGATCTGCTCTTACTCCTACTTTAGTCTGGGAACTTCTCTTCTTACTTCGAAGGCAAAAACATCACAGCCCATAAAACATCTGTTCTTTCTGCTGCAGCAGAACTACTTTTTCCCCTTCTAACGTTTCCAATGGGCACTTCAAAAGCTAATAGGAGCAAGTTGGCCAACAGCTCTGTCAAAGGGAAGCCTCCCAGCTCCACATTTCGATAAAGCAGAGAAACCCTCACCAAAAAACTAATCCAAAACAGCCTGTAAAATCCAAGCACATGCAGGGGTCGGGCCTTTGCCAGTCTTTTCTTTCAACTTCCTAGCAGAAATCTGAACTTTTCTCTTTGATATTTAAGACAGGATAGATGGAAATATTCATAATTAATAACGGCTAAACCAAGAGTTTATTCCTTTTATTAATTTTTAAGTTTAGAAAAAAAATATATATATATATATTAAAAAACATGAGGCTGAAGTTATTTGGCAAGCGCCTCGCGATGCACATAAATAAATCTCTTTCAGCAACTCTCTAAGGGTTGTAAGGCAAAACTTTGTGAATGCCAAGGAGGAAATCTAAAAACAATTTCTGGCTCGTTTGTCGAGCCAAAAGAAAAAAGTGGACATCATGTCCAAAGTACAATTTGAAATAGTGTTTTTTGTCCCGAAGAATGAAGTGATGCATGTTTTCAGATCAGGACTGTCTAAGGAGTTTTCCAATGTTGCAAGGAGTTTAACTCTTAACACCCACCTTACCCTGGGGCTCTTATTGCAGCTCTGGTTCGTTTCTTTGCCTTTGGTAAGAAAAGCATTTAGTCAGATTTACTCCAGCTAAGTAATATTGTTCCATGTTTGAAAAGGTATCAGAGGTGCAATGGCATTTCACCAGTAGCCTGATGTATGTTAATGCATCCACAGAGGAGAGCCCTCATACTAGACCCAGATCTTAACTCCAAAAACTGCCCTCTGGATGATGAGCCCAATTCAGAGTAAGCTGAGAAAGCATCTCTGAGCTGAAGACCTGCAGTGTGTTTGTACATGGGGCAACTTCCATAACAATTAGGAAGGGCTTTAGAAATGGATATCAGTCCTTGATGCTGATTCCTGGGGAGAAGTCACCAATTGAGGCACTTAGCAAAGCACCTGATGAAGCTGATCTGCTTTTCTTTTGCTTCGCATGGGTAATACACTGAGGACTTGGCTCTTCTCAGCGTTGTGTAGCGACAGAGCAAGGAGAAATGGCCTAAAATGTGCACATAGGAAGTTCCATACTAACATGAGGAAGAAGGGTGACAAAGCACTAGAACCAGCTGCCCAAAGAGGTTGTGGAGTCTGTTTCTATGGAGGTGAATTCAAGATCCATCTGGATGCCTTAGTGTGTGACCTGTGACAGGGTACCTGCTTTAGCAGGAGCAGCGGAGGGTTGGACTCCACAGTCTCTTCAGGAGCCTTCCAGCCCCTGCAGCTCTAATTTCTGCACTGGTCAGCACATCCTGCAACGGTTGAATGTCTTTAATTCTCATTTACTTCAAAAATAAATGGATGGTAGACTTGACAACACAGGTTTTGCTGCCACAACTTCATGTGCCATCAGCATCGCTTGAGTTCATGCTCTGCTCCTGAAGCCCTTCTTTTTCTCCCATTTACCCCATACACAAAGGGAACTGCAGTGGGAAGGAGTCATGGGCAGCCATAAGACAATGAAAGGAGTTCACAACTCCCAATGTTTAAGTGTCATCTCCATCACCTGCACCGATATCTGATCCAGAAGCCATGCAGAACAAAACCAGCATACTTCTAAGAATGCCTCTCCCTGTGTTTCTCTCCTGCAGAAGAGCAGCAGTTTCTTGAACTTAAGAAGCTAATAGGCTTTTCCCCTTGCACAGTCAGCAATAGTTAAGGGAGGGACATACTTCCTGAAGTTATATACAGATCCCAACAATCTACAGGTACTGATTTCTGCAGCATCGAGCCCCACAACATTTCATACCCTCAAACATCAACAGAACCAACACATCCTGTGCTTAAACAAGGCTTGCTTCAACACGGAGATTTCTAACTGTTGCTTATCAGCAGCACCAATGAGGATTTACATAGAGCAGATATATTAATTCCACCCTCCCTGCGATTAAAATTACTGCACGATTCACTGAAAATCTGACTCTTAAATTCCTGTAGATGTCAGCTGCCGGTACGCTGTTCTTTTATGCATCGTGTCACTTCCCAGTTGCCTTTTACTGGCAATCAATGTAACACAACCATATACACCAGCTCAAAATCCAACCTTTAATATTCTTCCACCATAGCTGGTTTTCAAGAGAGTAATTCCAGGGGAAAGAAAAAAAGAGGTGTATTTTTGAAAAGGGCGCACATTTGTATTGCCCAGCTTGTAAGATGGCATATTAAAAACCCCTGCAAATGTCTCTCTGCTGACACTAACAACTTAAAAGCCTTCCCTGAGATGATGGTGTGTCAGAATCTCAACCAGAATCCTCTGAGCCTCCGCTCACAGCTTCCTACTGCAGAAAGTATTAAGAGCTGAATCTCTCTTCATCAGTGATCCTGATTTCTTTCAATCACTGGGATTAGTCAAGCTTATTTCTAATGGAAGCCTTAAGTTATGGTTCAGGAGACATATATGATCGCATCGATACCGGTGGGTTATACTCTATGTACATAGTGATCATCTAATCAAAACAAGGAGCCATGAAATATTTGGAGGTAATGTGGGGGAGGGGGGGAAATCATTTATGCTGCAATCAAAAGCCCAATTATTTACTCAGACTGAAGACAGAACTAATTACTTTACATTGATCTAGAGAAAATTTAGACTAAAATTCAGCAGTCTTCTGAAACCTTAGTGAAAGTAAAGCATCACCACCTCTTGGTTTTTCCTTCATGCTTTTTCCCCAAGTTGCAAAACCCACAGATTCTCTGCGATGCAAATAAAAAGTTGCATCTTTCTGGTCCTTTAAACAGCATCACCAAGAGATACATTTCTGCTACGGGACAGCGTGAGACTTCGAAGAGATTTGTTATTGAGGAAAGTCAGACACTCCATGCTCATGTCGACAAGCTCAGCTCTTAAAACAGATTCTACTAAAGCCAACTGTGGCAGAGAAAAGAGCATGGGTATCCCTCTATGACCAAACGGCACCTGCTGCCAGGTTGTTGGGTAAACAAAACTAGTTCATGTTAATGGCATAACCCCTAGTAAACCTAATAAACCAGGGATGATGTGCACAGAATAACATACACACACAAACACTCAACTCATCTTCATGCAAGGAAAAACCTGGAGACGTAGGTACTGCTGTCACAGAAGGAAGAGGCTTACTGGAAAACATTGAAGGAGGAAGGAGTTGTACATGAAGCAAGCTGGAGACTTTTGTTCAAACTTGAGTGCTGTCAAGTAATTACTTTCTATTTCAATATTACTAATTCCTTTTATGCATAAGCATATGCTTTATAATAAGAAACACCGGTTCATCTCAGAGTAAAACAAAACAAATCTCATGCATTCGTAGAATTATTAAGGTTGGGGAAGACCTCTTAGATCCCCAAGAACCACCTCACCCACCCTCATACCATGCCCACATCCCTCAGTGCTACGTCCCCATGGGTCTGAACACTGAAGTAATTCATGGCAATCTTATGTGAGGTGCAGGGAAGCTACCTAAAGCAGTGAACAGTTAGAGAACCCTCTCCTGGGAGAGCACAAGAACCGTAATGAGCTCACAACTCTCAGGCTTGCAAAGAAGCACGTGGCTGCTGGCATCCTACAGGGCTCCTCAGAGCTGCAGGTGTGCCCAGCCAGCCCTACAGCCCCTCTGAGGACATGAGAACCCTGTGAGCTCACAGCAGCATCATCTGGGGGAGATTCCAGTCCGAAAGAGCAAGAAACAGAAATACCAGGGATGAGTTAATGAGCAATCTGAAAGAAAATCCCCAACAAAATACTAATCAAGAGCATCACCTGAGCAGCGCCTGCAAGGAAGGGCTTCCATGAGGTGGAGGGAATCAAAGTTTGGGAAATTAATAGGAAACAACTGAAACCATACACAAAAATAAAGCAAGCACCCAAGCACAAGATACCCCTCTCAGGAGTTTTTTTCATGAACTCCAACTTCTCATCTGAAGGTTTACTGCTTCAGCAACAGATGGTGTGACCCTCATGCAATTAGTTAGCTCTGCTCTTGGAGAGACCCACTCTTCAAGCCCCGGTGTTGTTGCTGACAGACACATTTTTCAAGCGCTATGCAAACAAGCCTACTTCCTTTAATTGCAGCATGCAAATAGGATGAGAAAGGATGGAAGGAGGTGAATATTAAGCAACCAGCCCAACGCAGCTCTGAGATGTAACATTCCTTTGCAGGGTAACATGGAACACAAGGAGCAAACCCACAGTAAGAGCCTACTTGCCCAGCACCCAGTCTGGGAGATGGGCCTTCAGATGCTGCTCATGGACACGCAGTGTGGCCAGCCAGAGGAGCCCCTCCTGGGGTTGGCACACATCACTGCACACCAGCATCTCCTTCAGC